>NW_028186382.1:878790-902089 GCF_003343005.1 Rhea americana
AGAGGAGAGGAGAGGAGAGGAGAGGAGAGGAGAGGAGAGGAGAGATATTGCTCTGATTCAGGAACAGTCTGGTCTGTTTTACTGTTGTTTCTGTGTGGTTTCACTTCTTTCTTTCCCCCTTGTAGTATCTGAGCTTTCAAAAGCACCAAGGAGATGTCTTGATTAACCACAGTGTTTTTTGGCAGTTTTATTTCGTTACAAACTCTCTTCCACCTAATCCTTCCCAGTTATTGTTGTTATTTTTATTATGATTTTTTTTTACAGACCCCCTGTTTCCAGTTGTACTTAACCTGGCCATGTCCCTTTAAATACCACAGCCTGTGCAGAATAGGGGATCAGTCCTTTGACAGGAGCTAAAGTCCTGTTTGATCTGGATTAGATGCTGATTTTGCTTACCAGACTAAAGACCAAGGGGGGACCGTGCAGTGCCCGTGTTTGCACAAACCTGCCTGGTTACATTCCTCCTCTTCCCTGTGTCCAGCCAAAGGAGCGAGCACAGTGCTGTGCACACAGCTTGAAATCAAAGGGGAAAAGGCCACTTTATCTGGAAACATAAGAAAACAGCAGTGGGAGGATGGATTCTGCAGCTAGACGCTGTGTTGAAGAGCTGGTTCAGGTGGCAGACCATTCCAAGACAGAGAGTGCAGGCAGGTCACTACCCATTAGCTGAGACTTGCTAACATGCCTACATGCATCTCAGCTCTTGGCAGASACTGCATGGCTTCACCCAGGAGGCTCCAGCTAAGTCTTGCTGCTGTTTCCTTGCAGGTTGGAGTTAAATTGTGTTATGTCAGTATTCACCTCTGGTCTTTCCTTGGTTTCTCTAACTGTCTCTTGAAGGGACAGTGCAGARTATGGTGGCATAGAGGACTCCATCTTGCCTCATTCCCCAGCAAGTCGCATTTTCTACAGCAAATCTTGTCCTCCCTGTGTCTCCCTTCCATCCCCAGCTTCTCCCTCTTCCCCTACTTTTTTGTCTGCTCCCTCTGCCCAAAGGGCAAGTTTTCCTCTTTGGTGTTCTCCCTTCTCCGGACTCTACCATGCAATCTCTCATCCTCTCATACCTGTGCTCTTCACTGGCCCCCATTCCTTGGCTCGGTCCTGCTCTTGAGTCCACTAGGAGCAGCAACACCTCCTCCATGGCCCTGTAGCTTGGCCTCCCAAGCAAGTGCTTGGGTCTTTTCTCCCACAACTGTTTCCTCTGCAAGGGACCACAACTGAACCAGGGCCAAGAGAGATTGCAGGGGCTACCAGTGAGCTCAAGTGCTTATTGGAGGACTGGAGAGTAGCTACATGCAGCACCCACATTACACACATACTTATCCTCCAAGCAAAGACAATTCAAACCTCCCCTTGCAGGTGTCAAATGGTAATTTATCCGGACTTACCACAATAGGCAACAAATCATCTTGCCCATGGATGCCCTCTAGACCATGCAGAGCAGGTGGTGGCCATGGCTCAGTGCCAGAGTCCTTGTCCCACTCAGCCTGGCTCCTGCACCTATGGCCTAACTGCATGTAGGAGTAGCAGCAAGCATGTGGTGTGGTCCCTGCCATAGCCCAGCCTCACCTCACGCTCTCCAGATTAAAAAGACCTGATGCATCTGTGATCTGACTGCACTCTCTGGATTGGCATGGGGGGCTGAGCTGTCTCAATCCCTTGGGTTCTCTAATCCCAGTATTCCCCTCCATCGCCACCACCACTATGTCCAGTTGCTTCCTTCCTCTGCCCCAACAACCATGAGCACCAAATCTTCCCTCCTAGGCAGGGCCAGACTTACAGGGTTGTCCAGAAGGCGTTAGCACAAGGGTTGCTTCATGGCAGTTGTGCCCTATGGACGTCACCAAGCATCAGTGCAAAGCAGGATCATCTCCTGAAGCAAACCAAGCCTTGGCCTGGCAACAGGGCAAAGAGTGTCTCTTGCTTACGCAGGCTGACGTGTGAGTCAGATTGGGTGCAGAGCATGGCCGCCCACCCTTCTCCGGGAAGCATCTGCCACCGGGGACAGTGCCCAGGTCGCCTGGCGGCAGGAGGAGCTGTCAGCGCACATTAGTGCACTATGCTTGCAGGGACGTGCCACCGCGGCTTGCTTCCCGCACGCTTCAGTCGCCTCGGCACGCCACGCCGGCAAACGGCTGCTGGTAACAGCCGTGTGTTGACCTGAATACTCTTCTCTGGAGCTGTGGAGGTGGAGGGGGCAGAGTGTGTGCACTGCTTGCACATGTGCATCTTGGGAGGTACGTGAGGTGGCTGTGGGCCTGGGATGGTCCCAGGCAGGGTGGAGAGGGTACCAGGCATGTCCGGCTAAGGGCTGCTGTGGTGTCAGTTAACTGGTTACCATGGTTAGCCTTACACCATTGGGGCTAGCATGGCTTTTCAGCACCCCTGAACATGCAAATTATCACTCAAACACAGTTCAAAAATAGACAGCACCTAGTATAATAAAATATGCAAACTCTTTGTCTGAGCTGGGCTGGGGAAACATGATTTCCAGGGAATTATGAAGCAATTAGTATTTCTGTAAAACTTCTGGTTCACAGCTTTTTAAGGGAGACTTGTGCCTGCAATGGCATGGTGGAAGGATGTCAAAGGAAACATGTCATCACTGTCATGTGAGTGGGAGCATCTGGAAGATTGCAGCAGTGAGTGGGTCACATTTGAGAGTTTCTGAGCTGTGCTGAGCTCTCCTGCTCACTCTCAGGGGTTTAGCACTGTCCAGATTTGCAGGAGAGGAACGAGGAAGGTGCAGGACATGAGTCCTTTGTGGGCTCTGATCTCCTGACAAGTCTGTTCCCTCCATTGGGAAACTGAATCCACTGGAGGTAAGGAGGCGCATGGCCATGCCACTGCTGGAAATAGCACAACCTACAGCAGATGGGGCTTTAAAAAGAACAGAACCAGTGAGTGAGGGGAAAAAATGAAGAAATTAATGTCTGTAAAGGTCAAGGAGGATGTATTCCTTGAAGCCCTGATCCTTGGCTCCCACCAATCAGCTTGGAGGAAGTGGGGCTCAGATGATTTCCAGTGCTGCCTTACTTGGCCTAAAGGGCTGGAAGAGCAATGGCTACCTGTATTGCCCACCTGCTCAGAACTCATGTCCCTGAAGATAACATAAAATGGCTCAGCAATAGGAAGGGCAGTGAGAGGAGGCAGAAATCCAGGGTCAGCCAGGGCTCTGCCAAGGTAAAACGGGCACATCCGGAAAGAAAGGGGGAGATGATCTTACTCTCTTGTTCCTGTGCAAGAGAAACCCTGACTATAGAAGGTGGTCTTGTGAAATATTCTGGACATCATCCCTCTTTGGCAAGGAAGAGGAGAACAGGAAAGGCCAGAAAGTAGGTGGCACTAACTGGCACATCTGGGAAAAGAGACTAAATACTTTGGAACATTTCATCTATGCTTGTCCTGTTCCTGCGCCTTTCCTAGGTTTAGTATAGCCTCTTTTAACTCTTGCTGGCTCCTAGGTTTGCCTGTTGCCAGTCAATGAGATAAAAACCAGCATCTCCTCTGGCCTCAGCAGGCCTGCTAGGTTTGCTTAGCCTTGGGGAGAGGGCTAAAGGCTTGGGACACAGCGTCCCACCAGGCCACTCACAGGAGGAGCAAGCCAAAAGATCTCAAACACAAGACAGGAGACAGAAAGGCACCTTTCYGACTTTACAAGGCCTCAACATCACGCCCTAGAGCAGAAGAACAAGAGGGCTGTGGGGCAGGTTGGAGGGAAGCAACAGGACAGCAGGATCTTGTCTCCCTGTTGCCCATGATACCACCTGGCTGGCATCATGAGTACTACATCCACTCACAATGTGTCAGGGGAGGGGGGAGAGGGGAGTACATGCACCCCCCCCCCCCCCCCCAGGACAGAGGACTCATAATGGCTATCGGTGCTAGCACCCAGGCAAGGGGAAGCAGCCCCTGCTGGTTCCAGGCTGCAAACCCATTGGCCTGGGCTGGTACCAGTTGCCTCTCCTAAGCCTCTGCTCAGCTGCTGTTGTTCACAAGTCGTCATCCAAAGGCTGAATGTTAATGCTGGGACTGCAGCCACACCAGTCACTCCTTCCTCTTCTCCTCTTCCTGCAATGCAAAGGCCTCAGTACTTTTTTCCCTCTGATAACATAGCGTCTCGTATTTAGTAGCCTCCTTCCGCTGTCACAGGCCGACCTATTTCTCACAAATCCTGACTGCACTGGCCTTAAAACATCCTGACGCAGTGCTGAAACCGGTCTTGGCACAGCAACAAGTCTCCGATTAAGCAGGAGCCACAGCGGACTGGTGTGAACTTTGCAGCAAGCAAATGTTGCCTGGAAGAGCAGAACAACTGTGGCATGGTTTGAATCTGGGGGCACCTACACATGTACCAAGAATAATCAGGCTTCACTGCTCAACCACTGCTCAACCAGAGCACATGTTCCTTGTTGCCTACAGGGTCTTCCTTGCAGTGGAGTATGCTGGAGGATGTGGTATGCTGCAGGAGTCGGAGTGATGACAATGGGCCAAGGAGGAGAGAGATGTCCCCCTCCATGCACTGCCCAAGGTCTCACATACCCTACAGAACACAGGGATGGGAGCTGAGACCTCGACTCCCTGCTCACCAAGGATGCTTCCTCCTTGTCAGAACAAGGCTGGGAGCAGCCCTGCTGAGTAGAGAGCTGAGCTCCAGGCAGGGTGTCAGGTCCCATGGTACACAAGTCCTCAGAGTAGGAGGATCTTGGCGCGTTTCTGCACATCCCCAAATAGAAAAACCACCCATGACTCCTGCATCTATGGGATGCATAGATGGCTCTATGCATCCCACAGAGCCATGCTACAATGACCAGCCTGGAGATCTTGGCCATCTAGGGCCACAGCTCTGTCTTATCTGGGACCTATCTCTTTTCAGAATGGTGGGACACAGGAGTGGATGTCATCTCCCACCTACAGCCCACTTTTTAGGGGCTCTGCTATGTATACATCTGCCTCACATGGCTCCTAGCCACAGGGGAGACTTCGGTGTGTGGTAGTAGGTCAGGGAGTTTGAAAGATTCAGAGATGCAGTGAAGTGATGAGGGATCCCCCATGGTTCATCTACCCTGAGAAGAGCCCATAGATCCTCTTCAGGCTTGCTCCAGAACAGAGACAATGCCATCAGTTCTTTGATTCACTGTCTTGGAAGGATCCTCCTGCTTCCTCCATCACATGCTTCAGCATGGGCATCGTCCAGAGGAATAAGCCAGTTCAGCACTTGTTCCTGGAGGATAAGCTACAAAAGATGGGAGATTTTTAGTCTGAATTTTCAAAATGCATAATGTTGAGAAGAAATTCATCCAGGGCTGAAAACTGGGCAAAAAAGCTTATGGGAGCTTTGTGATGCAGGGGAAATTTCAACTGGTCAGCCAGGGAGAACTGAATGGAGAGAGATTTATTTAGATTGATATTCCTGTGTGAGCTGACTCAGTGGCTGATAGGCTTGGCCTAAGGTTCCAGACTTGAAGATGATCAGAAAGCTCTTAACAGTCCATAACAGCCCCAAAAAAGCAGGCAGCGTGTGGGCCAGGATCCCTTATGGCTCCCCATTCTTGGTGAGGGTTGACAACCCACTGCCAACCTCTCTGGGGTAAACCGGTCCCAGCAACCCCACTGGCATTTGGCACCAGAGCAGCATGTCCCAAGCGAGTGATGCTGTCTGCACAGGGCATATCCAGTTGAGATAGGGGSCAAGGCTGCCAATCCTCCTGATGCAAGAGCAGCAGCTGCCTCACTCTGCAGTGGCATCAGCTCAGCCCACGTGCCATGATACACAGGGGAGCAGCCACAGATGGCCTGGCCTTGTAGGAGATGCCAACCACCTCTCTGCTTCACATGGAGGCTGGCCAGCCTATGTCTTGGCCCCACTGAACTCCCCTGGCTGTGCAGCATTCCTGTRTGATACACCCAAGCTGCTCCCTAGCCCACCGGTCCCTGCTGGGAGCTCTTGCAGCCCTGCTGGGAGCTCCTGCAGCCCTCTCACCCTTGGGCTGAACGGAGTCACAGAGCAGCTCCAAGGCCTCCTTGTTCATGGCCAACCCCATCCCATCTTCACAAAGGCACCACCACCAAACAAGTTCACAGCTCCCCTCTTATGACCTTCTCCTCCTCCTCGGCTCACTACCTGCCTCTCTGCAGCTCCTGAGTCCTAACTGGAGCCGGAGAGGGGCCATGAGAACAGTGCTGCCCGTACCTCTGGCACCTGCCTCTAGCAACCAGCATGGCTGGAGAGCTCAGCCTCTGCAACAGGACCCCATTGCCAGGCGCTCCTGGGCCAGGCTCCCACCTGCAAGCAGCACAGTACCACTCTGCCGAGGCCATGCAGGGCCCAGGCATAGCTGGACACCCTGGCTGGCGGCTGCCTTGTGTCACCGGGGTGCTGAGGAGCCGGGAAGCTGCCTCTSTCCAGGGATAGCCACCACCATGCTTCCCCCAGCTGCAATCGTGTCATAGGAAGGGCCACCAGGCTGGAAGGGTTTTGCACATCCCACTCTGCCTTCAAGACACAAAGGAAGAGTCTTGAACTTCCCTGTTGAACATTAACTGAGCGTGGCAGCAAGCGCTTCCGCTGCGGCTTTGCCCGCCCCGCCGTCACAGCCGAGCTGCAGCGAAGCAGTGGGAGCAACGCTGCCCACAGCCTGCCCCAGCCTGCCTGGGAAGGTCACGCTCAGCCTGTGGCACTCGCAGCAAGCCCGCCATCCGGCTCAGCTGAAGCACATTTTGTTCAGCGTTTCCTGCATCCTGCTCACATTCCCCGTGCTGAGAGGGAAGGAGGGAGGAAGGGAGGGAAGGGGGGAGACGCATGGGTCAGCGCGAGGTCAGGCTACTAATTGCATCCAAGAGCATGGCGGGCCTGGAGGAGGCCATCAATCTACCAGGCCCCAACTGCAACCAGCAGCCCAAAACAGCAGCAGGAAGAACAGCAGGCCAGGGAGGCCAATGATGGCTCCAGTGGATGGGAAGGTGGCAAAGGCAAGGGGTGGGGGGCCATCAGCTCACTGAGCAGCCTATAAAGCATTCACCCCACTCTGGAGCGGGCTGTGTGAGCACCCTTCGGCCATGCAAAGCCACTTGAAGGTGCTGGGGGTGCTCCTGTGGCAGGACAGCCTCGTTTGCCTGGGCCAGGTCACCACCTGAGAGGTGCCTGTGTGCAGCTCCAGCATCAGTGTGGAGCTCACAGCTCCTGCCACCTGCTCTGATGCGGCTCTTCCCATACCAGGGGCTCTGGGGTTTGTCCCCCCTCCGGCCTGGCTGAGCCAGCTCTTTGTTCAAACCCCCGCTGGTGCTGCTGTTGTGCCCATGGCCATGCATCACTGCCAGCCCCAGCCCAAGCTTTGTGTTGGACACCAGTGTCTCACAGCATCAGCTGCTTCTGTCCTCCTATGCAGAGGCTGAGCTACCAAGGTCAGGCAGGAAGGGGAGCTTGAATCCAGTCATGCCCTCTGTGCTAGCACACAGTAGGACTGGCGGCAACTGGCGGCAGGTTGCACTGACTCCTCTTCCAAGTGTTAATGAGGATGTTAATTAAGAGTGACCCCCATGCTAGCCCTTGTGGTACTGCTTAAGCAGCTCCCTCAACACTGTGCAGAGCTCATTATCACCGTCGCACCTTCCCAGCAGCCGGTCCCAGCCCCAGCACCCAGCCCTGCTGGGCCTGGGGGATGGCAGCCTGGGGGATTTCTTCCTCAGCAGCCTGGGCAGGCTGGAGGCATAGCACAGCTCAGGGTCTGTGGCCAGCAGCAACATCACAGCTGCATGTGCTGCAGAAGAAGGGCTTGGCCCTCAGGGATGCCTGAGGTCCCTGCACCATGCTTGCCTGGACCGGAACTTGTTGGCAAGGAGAGGCCATTCACCCCAGGAGACACAGAGGCAAAGATGCAGCCCAGTAGGGGGGTGAGCTACCAGTGCTGTGGAGAGGCTACTCTCTCCCACCTCCCCATAGCCCCACCATCCCAGGCCTGCTCACAGGGAGAGTTTGAATCCCATCTTCTCTCTGGCTCCGTATTATCTCACAAACTGTTTTGTCCTTGTTCCTCTTGGGGAAGGCCCTGCTAACACCATGTCCCTCTGCTAACATCCACATTTCCTGCCAATGCCCCCAGTCCCTGCAGACACCCATGTGCCCTGTGAATGCTCATCTCTTAAGCTGTTGCCCACATCCCATGCTGATGCCGACATCCCTGGTATCATTAATGATGTCCTCTGTCAATGCCAACATCCTCTGCTGATGCCCACATCCTTTGTTAATGTCCACATCCCTTGTCAGCACCCACTGCCCCAATAATGCTACCTCTAGCCCTGGTGTCCTGGGACCTACTCCAGTACAAGTGCAGTGCCTGGAGACTAGGAGCAGCGGCAGCACCCACATGAGCTGAGGAGCATGCAGCTGCTGCGGTTGCTAGTGCTTGGAATGGCAGCAAGGCTAAGGGGTCCCCAGGGGGCTGGGGAGGCCACTGCAACGTGGAGAGCGGTGCCAGTCACTGCTTCCCAGCTCCAGACCCCACATAAGGGGCAAGAGAACTATCAGCGTGAAGGCAGGCATGGGCAGAGGCCATTCTCATTGCAGTGGCACCATCCCCCTCCCCCACCCCGCTCACACTCAGGCCTGCAAGCTACTCCAGGATCACACACCTGCATGGGTGCGAGCTCCAGGCACAGCAGCTGCACTGCCTGCAGAGCACAGCCCATGCCAGTTGCTTTGCAGCCAGGCAGAGCGGCTGGGAGAGAGCCCAGCTCCCCGCTGGAGTTGCCTTCCTGCTCTGCACTCTGTGCTCAAAGGGTGCTGCCCTGGGTGTCTTCCCCTAAACCTCCCCAGCGCTTGGCAAGGGGCTCACTGGAGCATATGGGCTGCCACAGCATGCCATGCCCGAGTGATGCCCAAGAGGGTTTTCAGGGACACACACCATGCCTCAGTTTCCTGCCTGGCAAAAGCGTGGGGTTTCCCCTGGGAGAAAGCAGAGCTGGAAGCATTACGACTCCAGAGTGGGGAGTAAGTCTGGAGTTTGCCCCATCTGCAACTGGCCTGGGGGCATTTCCCCACCCTGTGACCTGTGCTGATGGCAGCCACTGTGGCTGTATGTACAGTGCCAAGCGCAGACCTGCCACAGAGACGTGGCTGGAGAACCCTTCGCCCTGCCAGTGCCAGGCGGCCCTCAGCCCTGCCGCACTGCCAGCCACAGTGCTGCCAGTCGGCGATGGGTGGGCTCACACCAGTCAGCTGGGGACGGTGGGCAAAGGCATCCCAACAAGTTGGGGGCTGCCTGGGCATGGCCTTGCAGGACAGCCCCAGCTGTGGCTGCTGCTGAGGATRAAAGAAATAGCAGCACCTCCGCCTAGCATAGTGGTTGGAGGTGGAAAGCCCTGCACAGGGGTCTGCGTGCCATTCCCTTTTCCCACCACCCTCCCCAGGACAKACTCCCAGCATGGGGCATGGGCCCATCCCCCCAGGTGCCAGCACTGTCCAGTCACACTATCCCAAATATTTGTCACAGTCATAAAAATCAGCTGGACTGCTGTTTTCCACCTTATACACCCCCCCACAGGCACATTCCTGCTAAGTGACTTTGGCTGTTGCCCGAGGAGTGCAAACAGGGACCCAGCTCCCTGCAGACACTTACCAGTGCCAAACTGGTTGGTGTGGGGCATGCAGGCACCCTGGCTATGCCGTGCAGCAGCGCGAGTGGCAGCACACAGGCTCCGTTGTCCCCACTGACGTCGCGGCTCTGTCCCTTGCCACCCTGGCTCAGCTCCATCCATCGCAGGCTCCAGGTTGCCCAGCTTGCACCCCTGGGCACAGTTGACAGCACAACCCAGCTGCTCCAGAGCGAGGGGCAAGGATCCCACACGAAATTCCTGTCCCCCGGCGTGAGCCCAATGGATGCGGCGAGATGGCCTGACTCAAAAGCTGGTGGAGATTGAATTTGTGGAAGTTTTCCTTAAGGGCTTTCAAAKGGCTTTTCTGTGATTTCTGCCTTCTCTGGGGCTTCGCAGGTTCCTGCCTGGCAGGGAGGGAGCGGAGCCGCGCAAAGTCCACGTACCTCCATTGCCTCCCCGCCTTCCCCTCCTGCTGGGCTGCACATCTGTTGAACAGATGCTCGGCTCCGGGCACCCGCCCGGCCCAAAAGTTGGCTGGAGCCAGGGACAAAGACCTCCTCCGAGGGMGGTAGGAGCCAGGTCTGCCACGTCATGTCACATCTGCCTCTTGCCCTGGTTGAGATGGGGCCTGACCTTGCTCCCACCAGGAGACCCTGGGACCTTCTTGGGACAAGGAGGGCCAGTGCAGGGCTTCCTGCAGGCGCGGGCAAGCGGGATGCAGCAGACACCACGTGCCGCCACGTCTCCGATTGCCAAGGGCTGCGCTCATGACACCGTCCGCTTTGGGGAAGGGCTGGATCGAAGCATGGCACTGTCCYCCTCCCAAATGACCATGGCGATGGAGAGCATGTCTCGACACCCTCCCCCGCCCCACACAGTGTGGGCAGCGATCCCAGCAGCTGCCGTCCTACAGCCAGGCCCAGTGCTGCCTCCAGCAACCCTCTGCCCCAAACAGCTCATGCTGATCTGGTGCTGGACAAAAAAAACTTGAAGAAAAAACAGCCTATAAAAACAGACGTGTGGTCTCCTCAAATATTCAAACACCTAAACTTACTCACCTTGAAGAGTTTCTTTCTCTACATTTTCATTTTCTGCTTGTCCTGACAAAACAACTCTCAGTGCAGTTATCTGTGGCATGTTAATTATTTTCTTTTACAAAAACAAATGGCATGCGCAACATGGTAAAACTCCAGGCAGGTCGAGCTGTGAAATATCCCTGGGAGGAGACACAAGGCTGGCTTAACCCAGCTACCGCCAGGATTAAACACAYGCAGATTTAGCCGGCGACACTATTCCTAGGTCATTATTTTGTTACGGCCGGCTCAGGAGCTGCAGGTTTATGCGGTGTGACGGCCCTTCCCGAGCAGCAGCAGCCCTAGCTGCCAGCAAGCCCCCAGGGGCGGCCAGCTCCACTTCCCGGGTGCACCCACCGCGTCGAGGATGGCGCTGGGGGCCGTCTCGCCTGCCTGCAGCATCGGGGCTGGGGGGTAGGGGGGGGACCCAAACTGCTTGAGACAGGGATGGAGAGAAATAACAAAGCTGTAAATCATGACACAAAACATGCATTCATTTTATTCACAAAAACAGCCTGGATCGCTAAAACATTACAAACAGCATTTCAATTTAATGATGTAGAGAGCGCTGGAGAGACGGGGATTTGAACAGAAGAGAAATATCACTTTTCATAACTGCTTCAGCACAGGTCCTGCAATATTATTTTTATTTTGATTTTAACTTCAGTAAGTTTACAAAAATGACTTCTAGAAGTAAACCATTGCAATTAGGAGTTTTTTTCTGTATTCAGTATTTCTTGTTCTATATTAATAAACTAACAATGACATGTTTTTCTTTTCTTTTTTCTTCTTTTTTTTTCCTTTTTCAAGGACCGCCGTTTTTGTAGTAATTGTTTTCTTTCATCTTTTATACCAAACCTCTTGCTGGTTAAACCTACATACGTGAATGGCTAGGAAAAGGGATACTACATYGCTTTAAACATATTCTCATTTATAAACATGAAGTTGAGGCATTCTAGAAACTATCCACTCTATTGTATGATGGGAAATAATCAAATAAAAAGTATAAATGAGGGTGCAATTAAACAACTGTGCTAAATTACAGTAGTGCTTATTAGTAACTAGATTTTAAAAGGTTACTGTAAATTTACATTCCCTACACAAGTACTGCATCTTTCACACATAAACAACATCAACACCAAAACACAGAAAGAAACTGATTGTCCATACTCTGTCTATTAAGTCTTGGTACTTTACAGATCCATTGTTTTTTTCTTTTAATTATTTTATTTGAAAAGCAGTTAAATGTCTGACTAGGACTCGAAGATGTTAAACGAACGCAAAAAAAAAATTATAAAAACAGGAATGAAATTTTGCGAGAAAATATTTTTGGTTCTAAAGAGACACAGGTGCATCCATTCATTTCAGCCAAAAATCCCTTGCCTGAGACAACACAAGCAAGCAGTGACATTGCACTTGGATGACAGAGCTTTGGGATTCCCATTCCTACTGAAACCATCTGAACGCAGCTCCTGTAGGAAGCATCACCTTCTGGAAAGGAAGAGAGACAAGGGGAAGGGGGGAGAAGAACAAGACAGAGAAGGGACGAGGCATTAAGTCGGGTCGCGGGCAGGATGAGCCCCACGCCGCAGCCCTGGCCCCGCAGCGGCTGCTCCGGGGACGGCTGGGGGGCTCCTTACCCACTGCTCCCCGGGGCCAGCTCAGGTTCGGAGGGGGGAGCTGGGGCCAGTGCTTTCTGGCCGCAGCTAGCGAGCCCCCGGGACGGCCTTGTTTACGTGAGGGAGCCTCGTCAAACAGGTATTAGYGGGCAGCGCCACTAATGTCATCAGCGCTAAGTTGATTAAAGGCAGCTAAGTAAAAGCAGCAGGCAACCATGCGGAGAGCCCGGGCCAGCTCTGCCCCATCCCTCCCGTCGAGGGCTCGGCAGTGGCGGCAGCATGGCCAGTTTTGTCCTTGGCAGGGAGGGAAGGTCGGGCAGAGCCTGCTCGGAAAAGGCAAAACCGGCCTCGGGCCCAGGCAGAAGCCGCGGGCTCCGCGGAGGGCAAGAGGGGCCGTAATCCCGGCGGGCCGAGTGCTCCCGGCACCCCAGCAGCACAACGCTGCATTCTTGGCGGACGGCTCCTGCCGGAGGGTGCCAGCCCCCGGCGCGGGACGGCGCGGGACGGCGCGGGGCGGCGCGGCGCAGGGCGGTGAGCTCAGCCCACTCCCTGAGCCGCCCCTTCACACGCCCGCTGGCCGCGGCACAAAAGCGACCTAGGCTGGCTAAGGAGCTCAGGGTGCCTCGCCGTACCACGGCCCCACGCACCCGGCCGCCCTGCCCCGGCACTGAACCGCTTTGCGCTCGGCATTAGGGCCGGCCCCGGCGCTCCCGCGGCGCCGCCGGACAAAGCCGGCGCGAGGGAGGCGAGCGCGTGGCCTTGCCCAACACGTAAGCCACCGGCTGCCAGCCTGATCCAAGCCACAGCTCAGCACCCTCCCTATCCCCGCACAGGCTCTGCCCCACGTTTGCCACCAGCAGCAAATGAAGAGCTCCCACCCCTACCCCGTTCAAAARTGCTCAGCGCTGCCAGGTAGGATGGGAGCCCGCGGGGGCCCCGGGTGCTCAGCGCCTTTGGGAGGGAGCTCAGGCTCGCACAGGCTGAGCTGCTGGAGCTGTCCCGGGTGCAAGGAGCCGGTGCGTCTCCCGCASCTCAGCCGTTGCACTGCTCCCTCCAGGGGCCGGCCGGGCAGAGCAGGATCGGGGCGAGGGAGAGCGGCTCAGCGCTGCTCTCCCGGCCGGCAYGCCAGGCCATGGCCCAGGCAGCACAGAGCATCTCCTGGGTCCCTCCTCGGCGGGACACCCTGAGGCTGGCAACCCGGTCCACACCTGTGTGTTGACACTCTCCTGGATCCAGTCACCGCCGCTCCAGTGGTCCTGCCTGCTGCCTACCCCCACCCTGCAAAGACCTGTCTTCCCACAGGTGCTTTTCAAATGAAAGGATGCCTTCCAGCGGCAGAAAAAGCTTCATCTCAGAGGTCCTGCGCACGTGGCAGCAAGCGGCTGCAGCACTGCGCCTTGGAAGGTTCCCACCCCGCCCCACGATGGGGGCAGGCAGCAGAACCACTCYGAGCTGCTTTCATTCTGCGCAAAGGATGGGCTGAGCACGGCCCTTCCCGCAGCCCGGCCAAAACGGGGGGCCAGCGAGCACGTTCCGAGCGCCCTGCCTTCCTCCCTAGGCACGAGGCACGGGCCGCTGGGCAGGCCCCCCGCTTCCCGGCTGCCCCCTCCGCCAGCCACCTGCAGAGGCAGCCGAATGCTCAGGACAAGAGCTCCTAGTCCCTGACTCAGCTTTTCTCCTGAGCAAAGATCTCTGGTTAGGTGTGAGATGAGCGAGAGGGTTTACGGCTCAGTTGAGGCCRAACAAATTCGTGCCAATGGGGGCCTCGTTGACCTGGGACTGCCCTGCAGCAGCACTCTACCACTTAAGGATTTCACTGAAGTTATAACACAGCGACAACAAGGAGGCAGTGGGAACACTCGCTCCTGAAAGGGCATCTGGAAAAACAGCTCCGCGATTGTTCCCACTGTCCCCTCTCCGCTCCAGACACAATGGCACAGCCTCCAACTTCCCCTCCGTCCGATAGCGAGCACAATGGCCGGGCCGCAGCAAGCCGCCGCCGCTGCGGCAGGGCACGGCCTTTCCAGCGGAGCCTGGCACGGCGAGGTGACCTCCCTCGCTCCCGGTGCCGGCAGCCCAGCCYGGACCTCCCCTGCGCTTAAGGACATGGAAAAAATGCAAGAAAAAATACAAAGGGGTGCACGCATGAGTCGGGCTGGGACCCTGGCGATTCAGCCACACGGGGAAAACAGACAGATCCCACCCAGCACGCAGGAGCAAAAGAAACACAAGGCACAAGGACACATCTTGTGACACAGCTGCCTTGCCTAAACACCTTCCCCCGGTCCAGCCAGCAGATGTGCTTACAAGGATATCAAGCAGAGAAACTTGGTACAGACATAGTTGACGCAGCTTGGGGTAGCAGCTTAAGTGGGATTTAATGGTTAGTGTCCCCCCTCAGAACTCTCAGAAACTCTCCTCTCTCCTACCCTCAACTTTATCCTGGGCTTTTGCAAGGAAAGTCAACAGCATCCCTTGCCTGGGAACAGGCCAAGGCTTTGCCGCTCAGAGCTGGACCCCAYGCAGCTGCTAATCTACCAGTGGGCTGTGCACTGGTGGGACTGCACGGTCCCACACCGAAATCTGTGAGGACACACAGGCTCTAACCCGCTCCTGCCCCAGGGGGATGCAGGGACAGATGTCTACAGCCTGACCAGGGGCCCTGACGAACATCTCTTTCCCCTGCAGAGCAACTCTGGGCACCGCAGTGGACCCCTCAGCATCTCGCTGCACAGAGTGAAGAGGGATGAAGTTGGACAGTAACATGCTCCAGGCTCTGATCAGGCTCAATCTTGCATGTGACAAAGTRCCTGATAACAAAGAACACCTCCGAAGCCACCTCCAGTAACAGAGTTCAAGGGAACTTGTGATCCAAAGGCCCAGAAAGAGAGATGCTCTGTCCTACACTGGTAGGAGGATATGACTACCCAGAAGGAGGAGGTAGGATGTTTTCCCAGCTGGATAGAGATGGGAAGCCAGAGCAATATTTACAAGACCAAGTGCTACCTGTGCAAGTACCATGATGTTTCTAGATGCCAAGAGACTCCAGTGAAGGTGAAGTGATACTTGCCAGAACCATGGGGCACACGATCACCAACAGGACATGCCAGAAACAAGGCCATCTGTGAAAACTTTCCCCTTTGGTTTTTGCATGTCCAAACAAGCATGTGACACTAATGGGAAACAGCCCAGGGTCCTGAACCAAACCTTGGTGAGAATGTCCCCATTCCCACCCCACCCTSAACTCCTCCTGGCTCTAAGAAAGCCATAGGGAACTAGTAATTTCTCTGAAATGCTCAAGACATAACATAACCTACAAAATACTTGGGAGCACCCCAGCCTAAGTGCTTCAGCTACCGAAGGATAAGTATCACAGAATCACAGAATCGATAAGGTTGGAAGGGACCTCTGGAGATCATCTAGTCCAACCTCCCTGCTCAAGCAGAGTCACCTACAGCATGTTGCACAGGATTGCATCCAGGCAGGTTTTCAATATTTCCAGAGAAGGAGACTCCACACCTTCTCTAGGCAATCTGTTCCGGGGACACCAGTAGCTACAGGCCTCCAACTAGACTGTGAGCCACTGAGCACAACCCTCTGAGCTCTGCCTTTCAGCCMATTCTCAATCCACCTCACTGTCCACTCGTCTAACCTGCACTTCCTGAGCTTATCTGGGAGGATGTTATGGGAGACAGTATCGAAAGCCTTGCTGAAGTCAAGGTATACAACATCCACTGCTCTCCCCTCACCTACCCAGCCAGTCATTCCATCACAGAAGGCTATTAGACTGGTTAAGYAGGATTTCCCCTTGGTGAATCCATGCTGACTACTCCTGAGCACCTTCTTTCCTCCACATGCTTAAAGATGACATGTAGGATCAGCTGTTCCATCYTCTTTCCAGGGATGGAGGTGAGGCTATCTGGTCTGAAATTTCCTGGGTCCTCCTTCCTGCTCTTTTTGAAGACTGGAGAGACATTGGCTTTCTTCCAGTCCTCAGGCACCTCTCCAGTTCTCCATGACCTTTCAAAGATGATGGAGAGTGGCCTAGCAATAACATCCACCAGCTCCCTCAGTACTTGTGGGTGCATCCCATCAGGGCCTATGGATTTGTGGGCATCARTTTTGCCTAAATGATCTCTGCTTCTCCAGGAAAGACTCTCCAAGCCTCAAATACTCTGATACAGGCTTAACCTGGAGGAATATGACACCACCTCCCAGACTGATGTGGGAATAGACAACCTAGAAGGTTTCACTGGTACAGGCACTTCTTCTATYGCCCAAAGCAACATGTTAGCAACCAGCAGGAGGAGAGATGCACCCCAGGTAAGCAAAGGCCCCTGGACAAGCCTGGGGCTCTGGTGCCTGGGTTCACTGGGCAGTGGGTACAGCTGCCACAGGGCCAGCAGCAGTGGAGAGAGCCAACCCTGAGACAGGCTCCAGGGCTATGCTCCAAAGAAGCACACTGGCTCCTAGAGATAGCTTACCACATACATGTGCCCATGTAGGGCCCATGGTGACTCATGTACTGCCCTAAAGCCCATAAATAGGCCACCTGCAGGTCATTAAACCTCTTCAGGAGCTAGCTGGGCTCTCCTTTGGTCCTTCTCTTGGGTCAAGACATCTGCAAGATATTTGCATGACCAGAACAGTGACTTTCCCCTATATTCCTGCAGAAGGTACCCCAAAGTGCTCACCTCTGTGGGCACCCAGATTTGGGGCTTAGGCACATGGGGAAAGTGGAAGGGAGATAACAGGAGGTAGAAGGTGTTGCCCAGGTGGGACAGATCAGACTTTCTCCTACTCCCAGTGCATGTCTGACTTAGGCAGCAAATTTRAGCTGAGGAGGCCAATGAGTAGAGAGCTGCAGGAATCAGTTTCCCAATGGGCTCTGCATTTGTAATCTAATATCTGGGAAAGACAAAAAAGCTAAAGTCCAAATATGGAACCCACAGGAACAGACTGCAACAGATTCATGTGCAAGAGTCGTCTACCCAAATACAGATGTCCACATCTGAGTAACATAGAGGAATGAGATGTGAGGAAGCTTCTAACATGTCTGGAAGGAGACTCCAGAAATAGTCATCTTAAACACCTCTCTCTCTCTTCATTATTAAGGGAAGATGGACAACTAGTGCACGAGGATGCTCAGGCTGGATTCCRCCTTGTCCATACAATGTAGCAACARCCCTCACACCACTATTAGCTGGGACATCGTGGCCAGCAGTAGGCACTTCACCAAGGCTACTCAAGACAGCTCTGTGGAGTAAAATCCCCATTACTCATGGCCTTCACATGGCCTTCCACTCCAGAGATAAGCCCAGGACTGGATGGCAGACCATCCAGCATTACCTAGAGCTGCCTGGGCTGGTAGAGCCCAGAGGAGCCCRGTTGGTGTAGGGACACGGTACTGCCCTTTCGAAGTGTCTGACCTGCCTCTCCAGCCTCAGTGCTTCAGCCAGCAGCCGCTGCACCAGGACACCAGTCGCGGCCAGTTCTTCAGGCTCTTTAGATGGGCAGATAAAGCCTAACGATGGTATTGGGATTTAGTCTGTTTTTTATGCTGCCATAAAGGTTTAATTCTATTTTTTTACTGCTTGATTTTAGATCAATGTTTAATCACAGCTGTAGCCCCTGCCCTAGCTCTCTAAGGACACTCCTCTCAACATACATGGCTGGCAGACTGACCCGCAGACAGAGGTTTGGCAGGGCTCTCCATAGGGTGCTCTTCTCCTGTCAGATCTGGCACAGGGCCCCACCAGTGCGGACGACACTTCAAAGAACACACAATGAATTTTGCAGCCATGTATAAATAGCCATCACCTTACTCTGACATTAATGCTAACACAGGGCTGATGTGCTGCCATGACCCATCACCCATGAAGATGCCAAATGGACCACCCTACGCAGCCAGCACCTCTACTCCCCCGGCCATTGTCACCTCCAGATGGTGTTTCCACAGCAAAACAGGTAGCAGCAGCCCTGATGGCTGCTATAAGCTTGGCCAAAAGCAATGCATTGCCAAGGCTGGAAGATGATGTGGGGTGAGACCTAACAGCCTGGTCATAAATACTAATATCATCGTGACATCAGAGAGGGTCCCAGTGTATCCCTCTCCCAGCACCTCTACATATTGTCACAATGTAGTTCAACTTTACCTAAGCTAACACTGCACRAGGTGATATCCTAAAATAGTGGCTCAAAATACATAGCCTTTGAGCATGTGTTCTGAYGGATGAGCCTGTGACATCCCAAGGCAACCTGTGTCTGCCCAGGCGTCCGATTCCTCTGGAGCACCAGCTCCCCTCAGCTTAAACGTTCTTGCAGATCCCCTTGGAAAGCAAAGTGACCCGTCCTCTCTGGGGTCCCCAAATGCTATCAAATTAAAAGTCCAATTTCAGTGGCTCCAATTTCTCAGTCAGCCACAGAATGGGGAAACAAATCAATGGGGTGATAGTTTCATGGGTTCCCTGTGCTATTTAACATCCCCATAACTCGTGTAATGCCRGGGAGAAAGGAGCGGCTCCTCAGGCTGATGTGAGCTGCGATTCTATTGACCTGTTTTAGGACTCTTTGGAAGAGATGAACTTTTTTTTTCCTTTCTCCCTTTTTCCAGATCACTGACTCAGCAAATTAGAACAAGAATATAATTTAGCAATACAGCGGTTTTTGAAAGACACAGTCCCACTCTCCTCATCCCCACCGCCCAAATAGACCTTTTTTCCCTTCACTATTCATTCAGAGCTGATGCTAATTGAAAACATAGAACGTGGTTAAGAAAACAGTGGGTTATCTCTTTGGGAAGATGTCAGAGGATGGACGATGCCCTTGCATTACCAGTATGTGAGGTCTAGCTGGTGTCAGGGTGATTTTTTTAACCTTCGCTAGCTTTGTGGGTACACTCACCAGCAGGAAGAGGACAAAAGGTATACACATGCAGCTGATGGCTAGATTAACTCCCGAGAAAATCAAACCTAGATTAAGCACAATGCAAAGCAGATTCTACAGAGAAGTGTTGGCCCAGAGCAGCCACTGGTCTGCAGCATGAAGCAGTCACTGCCAGAGGGAACAGTGCCCACACACTGCCCCCAGCACACTGCAGTGCATCCCCAGTACTCCCAAGGCATCAAGCTCTCATTCACACCACACTAATGGGAACAACCACATTCCTGTCAGACCTGCAAGGCTCCAGCTGAATTTCAGTCCTATCTGATGACTCAGTTCACCTGACCTTGCCTGTGGAGCTCACATTAATAACGTCCCTTACCTGGCATTTTTAGCAAGTCAGCACCCTAACCCGGCAGGAGAATTTGCAACAGCTTCCAAGACCAAACCCAACAACCTTGTGTTGACATGGTCTCCACAGACCTCAGAGGTACAGCCCGAGTACCACCATAAGGCCTCACTCTGTGGAGAGAAGAGCAGCCTCTGTGCTCAGTGAATTCAGTAGCTAGGGGGAGGGGAAGGGGGACTCCTGCCATCTTCAAGGATGTACACAATGCCTTTGGATTTCTCAAAGGAAATCCRGTGAATCCCTCCTGCATTCACACTGACAGAGCCACGATCAGACCATGCCCCTGGAACAACTCACACTGCCTTAGCACAAGAGTCATTGCCCAGGGCACCGTCCATTGCTTTATCTTCAGTAACATCCAAGAGCACATTCTGCAACCATTTCCCACCACAAAACCATGGGCCTCTTCTCTCCCATTTACAATAAAGAGTGAGCTGAGAGACTGGGATTCAGGTGCAACRTAAACATTGGTTTCACAGCCACCACCAACTACCCACAAGTTCTACCCCAAAAAGCCTTCCATCTTTCCATCCTTTGACTCCCTTAACAGGTTAGAAAGTGCTCCCTGGCTAGGGACAGCAGATAGCTGCAGTCCCTTTAGTAGAACAGATACAGGCAGTGAAACTCAAGCAGGAGTTCAGCAGCAAAAACTCTCTGCTGTAAATGCCTGCAAAAGGGACACCAACAGCATGCATAGGGCCACCAGCAACCTGGGGAGAGACTCCAGCCCTCATCCCTAATCAGAACAATCCCAGTACATAAGAGCGGGTTGGGGACTGGGGGCGCTGGGCAAAGCAGACAACTTGTAGTGAGAACTGTTAAGGGAAAAGAAAAAAAGTAAGAAGTACCAGGTGTTTTATTATCTAGGGCAAGATCCAAACCCAGGAGAGCAGCCCAAGAGAAGGGTTAGGGTGCCTGACAGGGGCCGGTTACCTCCAGTGCTGCAGAAGGCTTCTTTTTGAGTTCTTCACATTTTCGGAATTTGCAAATCTGGTGGCCAGTTTTGCGATTCCTACAACTGCTGCACTGCTCGCAGTTTATCCGTCTTCGGCAGGGCGGGCACATGCCACATCTTTTCCGTTTCTTTTTCCCCGAATTGATGGCAGATGCCAATTCATTCTGCATTGGATACTCTGCCAAGCCAGCCATATGGAGCGCGCTCTCTGCCAGAAACACGCCAGCGGGGGTCATAATGAAAAGGCCTGGGTTGATGGGAAAAGCCCCCAGGTAAGGAAAATCAGAGGGGCTGTTCATTGTCTCTGCAGCTGAGACTGCCTCCATATCAGAGATACCAGTCCCATGGTCGCTTGCTAGAGGAATATGCTCCTGTACCACTCTTTTGAGCATTTCTGTCGACTGAGCAAACTGTTGTAGGGCGTTCTGTCCTTCTGAGGAGATTTCTGACACCCTGTCTAATTTGCTCAGCATACTAGAGATGTTTTTGTGCTTTGAGGTAGAATTACTTTTATCCACAGTTGCTTCATTGCCATTAGTTAAGGAGGTGCCTTTCTCTGAATGTTCGCTTACCGAGCTGCTGCTACCAAAGGTGGAATAGTGGGAGAGTGGACGGGACTTCTTAAGACTTTTGTTCAAAGGTTCACTTATTATTCCACTTTTGTTCCTCCTCTCAGAGTTGACAGGGGGTTGAGAGTCATCTTGGTTATTTTTTTCCAACGTGTCTGGCTTGTTCCCAGTGTCTTGATGGGAGCCCGAATTCGACATGGTGCCCAGAGCAAAACAGCAATACCAAACCAAAAAAAAAAAAAAAACCCAAACCAAAGCAAAAGACCCCCAAAGCCCCTCTCGCAGCACCAACACACCAGCCACCAGAGAAAGCTTAAACAGCAATGCTCATGAACGGGGCGTATCCTCCAAGGTCGACTGCAAAGGTCTTCAGTACAATTTCAGTGCAAAGACATAGTCTGCGGCTCTGATACAAAACATACGGCTCTGGAAGTAGAAAATAAAAGAGAGTTAGTACTGGCAAGAGCAAACAGGCTTTTCAAAGCAGCTCTTCCTCCCCCTGCAATGAAAGTCTCAGTGCCACGAACAAAGAAACTCCAGGGAACGGACCTCAGTGGAGATCCGTTCCGCTGCTCTTTAAAAGGGTCACCATCCAGACAGAAATCGGGGGGTTACAAAGGAAGTCCTGGCCTGGGAGCAATGTCACTCTGCTGTTTAAAGGCTCTCTGTGCCCAGCTCTCCTCCCCCTGAGGACTGAAATCCCAGGGAAGTCACGGGGCTCTCCTGCTCCGCTCCAGCGGCAGGCGGCCTCAACACCAGAATGGGCTGCAGGCACCCGCAGGCCATCTCAGGTCCCAGAGCCCAGGACCACCCGGCCCTCACACCTCAGGCAGGTGCAGCAGCCACAAAGCCGGGTGCAGGACCTGACAGGGCACCTAGAGGCATCTCAGGTTTCCAGGCCCTCTCCACTGAAGCTGCTCTCTCCCAGCTCAGGCTAGCGCTGCCTCCATCCTCCTCCTTGCTCCGAGGTCCTCCTCTCCCTGCTCTCTGAGCGCTTCGAGCCGGGCATCCAGCCCGGCTCCCCTCCTGGGAGAGGGAGGGACAGACCATCCATCTGCCTAGGCAATGCAACCCACCCAGCACCCTGAGGCCAAGCAGGAAATACAGCTACCTGCTGATTTTTATTTTCTGGTCTCATAAACACAGAAATATTAAGGAGCAAGTGTGACAGAGACCCCTCCTCTCTGCTCTAAGGGGGAGAAATAGAAAATTTAGACAGATACAACTGCTTCTTGCAATGAAGACCCCCAACCTGTCCACCCGCACAAGCGCACTGGAGAGTTAAGGGGAGAGCTACACTGTCCTCCACCTAGGCCCAGCTCGGATCCCCTCCAGCCAAAAATCTAGGACAGCCCACTGACCATCCACGCGCACCTTCCCCCCCAATGGCCACCCTGCTTGCACGGCCGCAGCATTTGCCCCGTCACGCCAGGGCAGGAAGAGGCTCAGTGGTGCCGAAGAGCCTCCCCCTTCTCTCAAMGCGGTTCCCCCGGCACAGGAGGCGACGCCGCGGGACCCTCAGGCAGGTCTGGGGCAGCTGGGCCCAGCGTGGCTGCAAACACTTGTTGTTGTGAAATTCCTCCTCCTCCTCCTCCTCCTCCCCTCGGGAGCACGCACGCATGCACGCACGCACAGGCACCACCAGAGTAATCAGGCTTTAGAGGAGAAAAGCTCCAGGGCTTAGCGGAGCAGGAACCCATGTCCCCACCCCAGCAGCAGCTGGGGGAGGGCGCCACAGCGGGAGGCCTCCTCTCCCCTCCGCCACCCCGACGTGCAGGCAGCGTCCCCCTGCCATCCCTGCGCTCCCAYGGGCCCACTCCGCAGCCCTATCTCCTCAATGTGCCAAGGCCCTGCCCCTGGACGGCCGCGGGAACAGAGCCAGGCCACGAGGGCCCCGCTGGACCCCACGGCTCCAAGTCCAGGAGCGGCGCCCGCAGAGCGCAGAGCAGCCCGCACATCCTCCCGCCACGTCGCCCTTGTGCCAGCACGGACTCACTGCGAGCGCGATGGCGGGTGCACCCCTCCCAGCACCGCAGACACGGCAGGGAGCGCGACGGCGGGTGCACCCCTCCTGGTGCCGGAGACACAGCAGGGAGCACGACAGCGGGTGCACCCCTCCTGGTGCCAGAGACACGGCAGGGAGCGCGACGGCGGGTGCACCCCTCCCAGTGCCACAGATACAG
This sequence comes from Rhea americana, assembly GCF_003343005.1. Taxonomy (NCBI): domain Eukaryota; kingdom Metazoa; phylum Chordata; class Aves; order Rheiformes; family Rheidae; genus Rhea; species Rhea americana. The sequence goes on from NW_028186382.1 coordinate 902,075, forward strand.
CAGGGAGCGTGACAG
>NW_028186382.1:902549-922098 GCF_003343005.1 Rhea americana
GTGCCACAGATACAGCAGGGAGCGTGACAGCGGGTGCACCCCTCCTGGTGCCGGGGACACGGCAGGGAGCGCGACAGTGGGTGCACCCCTCCCAGTGCCGGAGACACGGCAGCGAGTGCGACGGCTGCACGCACAGCGCCTCGCCGCTCTGCCGTTAAACGCTTACAGGGGCAAGAAGCCCGAGCCAAACACCACATTACTGGAACAGGAAGACAGCCCATCTCACCCCGCTACAGGAGACAGCTCGCCTGCAGAGAAAAACACCCCCACCCTCGCGCTAAAACCGCTTGCTTCAGCTGCTGTGGGATTTAAGACAGAGCGYGGATCGATGCAGGACTCGGGTTCCAGCCCAGAGCTCTCCAATTCCCGTGGGGAGGGAGGGGGCCGCAGCAGGACAGCCTGCCCTTCCCTGGGCCTCGGCCCAGCGGGGAGCGTGGTGCCCCAGCCCCGGGCACGGGAAAGGTCGCTGGCGAGGACCATGGGCGCTTTGGGGACGCGCCTGCCGCCCAGGAGCAGCGGGGTGCCGGAGGGTGCACTGGCGAGCAGCCGTGCCGGTACAGCTGGCAGGACCGGCCCAGCCACTGCCGGTGGCGCAGCAGGGCCCAACCCAGGCTCGTCCCAGCAGCATTAGGACAGGTCACACCTTAATGACCAAAACTGCCGGTGCTGGGGCCAGAAGGGGAGTGCAGCAGGAAAAGCATCTAACGGGAGGATGTGAGATAAAGCAGCCCGGCGGCTTTATCTCACGCCCTCCCGCGACTGCCTTTCCTGCGGCCCTTCTCCTCTTCCGCCCCGCGGCGCAGCAGTCCCACTCCCCTCCGCAACGGGCGGCAGGCCCCCACCTCGTGGCTCCTTGGGCCATGGTGCCGGCAGGGACCACTGTGCCACGTGAGAGCTGCTCAGGCCTTGCAGGCCTGGCACGTGAGAGCCCACTCCAGCAGGCAACGCTTCCATCCGCAAGGGGGGAGGACGGGCCGGAGGCACCAGGTTCCCCGGCTCCCCGTGCCACAGCAAACGGAAGCTCGGTTACTCCCAGCATCGCTTGGTGCCGAACAACCGGCCCCTTCCCGCTGCAGCTGGAAGGGGAGACAGCGCCCGCTGCATATGAAATGGATTCGCCGCTGCTCGCCGTGCTACAGCAGGCCCGGCTCAGCTGGCTCTCCACGCTTTGCAGAAAGAGGCCACGGCGCGGACCCCTCCGGCTCTCTCGCAAGCCCATGGCTACAAACCCCTGCTGAGCACCACTGTGGGACGCCTTCAGCTGACAATGAAGGAGCTGTAATTGGGGTAGTGGGGCGGCCAGCAGGATGCTCTAATTAAGCAGCCTCTCCTCTGCAGGCCCCGGCTCCAGGGCGGACACCAGCAGGTGAGGCGGCACAGCATGGCAGCACGGCTCCYGCAGCGAACGCCAGGCCACACGGGCACCCTGCCTCCTGCCGCTGCAGCAACGCGCCAGGGGCCGTGCCACGCTGAGCCGGCGCCGGCAGCGGCAGGAACGGCGCCGCCACTGCCCCAGCCTCGGCATCATCGTGCCCAGGCAGCAGGCTCCTGGCCAAGCCTTGCTGCTGAGCTGGGATCTGCAAGGCCCAAGCACCACACTGGATCAATCCCGGATTTACCAACCTGCCGAGYTCACATTTCTGGCCTGTCTGTAATCTTGTGGAGTTTAAGCTGCAGCTGATATTGCTCAGACACCTTCTGGGGCTCTTTGCTGTGTTCCCTTCTTAAAATCTCCACTACGTGTCTCTGGTCTCAATGCTCCGGTGGCTCGGCAGCATCAGAGCACTGATATTAATCCCAGAGAAGGGGTTTCTGGCCAAAAACAAGAGCAGCAGTAAGAGGGACAGCAAAAGCCCACCTTGCACTGCTCCTAGCAGGAGAGCTCAAACCATGCCTGCAAGGGATTCCCCACCTCACAGGGCTGCAAGGGGCCAGCTCTCCACACCACAGAGCCCTGTTCCCAGCCCCGTTCACCAGGCGATATGGTCTGAGCACCACACCAGGAAGGACACTGGCTCCAGGACGTCGGTCACCAGCTGGACCCAGCAAGAGCTTGTCGCTATCGCAACTCATCGCTGCGTAAAGTCGAAGTCCCTCACGTTTGGCTCCCTCCCCAGCTTTGCTCCTGGCAGCCTTGTCCCTCCGCACTTCTCTGCGCAGCCACGCGCTGCAGTCTCCATCTCCATCAGTTATTTCCAAGGGCACATCTTCCCCCGCGGTCGGCCGTAACGGCCAGCCTTCTCCAGCTGGCTCTATCAGGGAACTATTCTGCGCTCCCACTCCGCCACATAAATCAGCCCCAGCAGCTCTGAGCCCCAACCAGACGGATGTATGCAAACATCAGGTTAGAGACCATCCTGCAGCCTCCTTAACAGGGACCGATCATTACCTAGCATGAAAAGAGGGGGTTTCACATACTGATCATAAATAGCTTTCCCCAAGGCTGACAGGGGACTGAGAGGGATTCCTCGCTCCTGGGCTGCTGTGAGTTCAGAGGAAGGCGCAAGGTCCTGTTTCTCGTTTCTCCTCCACCCTCTTGCCAGCAGGTCGTGATACTGGCACAGGATTGGCTATCTCCAGCCAGCAGCCAGTCTTGTCATGAATACCTCCTTGGTGGCCTGGGCTGGGACTGGAGCCCTCCCTGGGGTCCTCCTGCAGCAGCAGGAGGCAGTGCACCAGCGGGACTAGGCCACCACTGCCCGTCTGGCACAGTTCCTTCTACTGCCACCCTTTAGGGTAAGGGCTCCTGGGCCCCACCAGACAGGTACCAYCACCTCAGCCCGAGCCAGTAAGCCAGCACGCTGCCAACGTTCACACCCAGGGCTTGCATGCCCTCACTCTAGAAAGCGCTGGTGGTTCAGAAGGGGTGGCCAAGCTGAGCGGCCCCATCGCTGCACAATCCTGTCATTGTCCAGGCGGCTGCTCCAGCCCCTCCAGCTCCTGCCATCTGGAACCGCCTGGCGCAGCCCCTCGCAGCGTCTTCAGCTCCCGCGCAGCTCAGCTGCACTCGCTCCGTGGTCCCATGGGGCTCAGGCTGCTCAACCTCCATGGTGGTATACACTGGGCAAGGACGCTAGCCACGGCCCCTTGCCCCCATGCTAGACTCACGAGCCCAAGAGCCTCACAAAGTCAGGGAGGAGAGAGAAAATCTCTTGCAAACACCAGTACTAGGTTTCCGAGGGAAGGAGCTTGCCGAATCGTCTATGATGTTCCCACTTTACTGTGACAAGGAGGCACAGGGCAGCGCCTGGCCAGGATGTGCTCATCCCAGTGCCATCAYACGGAGCCCCCAGGACCTGCCTGCAGACCAGCTACAGGGTGCCGAGCCAAACCATGTGCGCAGGGACCCCCTGCCCACCCACTGGGACCACAGAACCCCAGCAGTGAGAACAATTCGGCACATCCCAGCTACTCATCACCATCCTTTGCCCAGACACGCTGCTAATTGCTGGGGGGTGCAGGGGGATTAATTATCTTAATCCCCTCTTTATGATTGACCTGAGCAAAGGCAGACAGGCACCCCCGCCTTCCGTTCCTGCCCCTTTTCCGGCCCCTATACCCCTGGAGAATGCATCGGGCAGTGTCATCTGGGTCCGTCAGAAGGTGCTTAGTTTCAGACGCAGCATTAAGGACCATGTGATGTACCCATTCATTCAGGTCTTTACACCGAGCAGCTTAGCAGGCTGGAGAGATGCCAGGGTTCAAGGGGATGCTGTCAAGGTCAGGAGGCCCAAAAGCAGACCCGACAGGCCACCAGCCCTTTGCAAATGGTCCAGGCAGCTCTGAAAGATGGGTTGGAGAAGTGCTGGSCCACTGGCCCTTTTCCCACTATGTGCCCCACTGGAGAGGTGTTTCAGAGCCCAGCATGCCATGGAGTGGGGAAGCAAGCCACCCCAGTGGCTGCAGGCCCGTGGCAAGAGAAGCCAAAGGAGACGATGCATCGAGCCTGGGACCACAGTGTGAATGTCCCCATGCCCTCAGCACCACAACTTTCCCCCCAGGTAGTGGCCACAAGCAGGGAGAAGTAGGGTCCTGGTCACATCCAGCCTGTGGCCAGGCACAAATGCCACGAGCCCAGATCATGCGCATGTCACCAGGTGACAGGACAAGACAGGATGCTGCAAAGSAGCCCTGTCATTGTGGCTGAGGCTCAGCATCCAGCTTGGGGCAGAGGGGTACAGCAACCTTGTCTCATGAGCCACAGTACGCAGCAAGGGGATGCGACCAAGGCCACTCACGCTTCAAGGGCAGCTGGAGGCCGTGAGGTTGGACCCTGCTCCTCGCTGGGCCTTTCTGCTACCCACTGCCCCCAGCAAACATGCTGATGTCTGCAAAGACCAAAACATTATTCTCACAGGCTCCTGTCCAAAGCCTGCGTCTCCTAAGAGGTCCTAGGCATGCAGTGAGCCTGTGGCTGTTGAGAGCAGCAGAAAGACTCTGAAAGTCCCAGAGCTTCATGCRATCAGCGAGTTACCACACTGACCCTGTCTCTGCTCATTGCCAGGAGCTGACCCACAGTAACTTGGACACTCCCACTTGTCCTTCCTTCTTTCCAGAGAAAGGCCTATGTCCATGGAGGGGGCTCRGGAGCCCCAAGAACTTGCCTGGAGCTGCAGTCAGAGAAAGCAGCTCTGCCCAGGGACTCCCCACCCCAGCGACCATGACCGCCAGCCTGAGATGCCTTACCAAGGCAAGATGGTACCCTTCTCCCACATCCCAAGCAAGGAAAAAAGGCAGCCTGGCCGCACACCAGGCCTCTCCTTTTCTCCAAGGTTCACCCAAGAGCTCAACTTGAAATATCTCAAAGCTAAGCGACCTCATTTCTCCCCGTCTCTTCTCTCAGCCAGGGCTCTGATCTCGGTTTCCCCACGGGGTCCCTGGTTTCACTCAGAGGCGTAGCATGTACAAGTTCGGTGCACTGCCTGCCTTGGCTCAGATGGGMGAGCTCTGGTCCTCATCACCGCAGCCCAGCCGGGGCTCTTCTTACAGCACGATGTTATGATAATGCTAACAACTCAAAAAAAAGGTTGCAAAAAGATCTCGAATGCCCCAGCACCTGGAGAAACAGTCATCAACYGACGGACTAAGAGTCTCCCTGATTGCAGGAACCATTTATCATAAGAGGGGAGCAGGAGAGAGGAGCTTTGCTTCTTGTAAAAATGACAGATTGCGATTTCCACCCCCCCCCATATTATTTCACTGTCCGCTGCCCAACATTACTGGAAAGTAATCAGCTCCTTCAGATGTAAAATCTCTTGTCTTTAAAAATAACTTCTGCTTTCCTTTAATTTTAAATAGATCAATCTCCTCCCGTAACAGCCACTGTTCGTTCAGCCATGCACAGACACGACTGTAAAGAGAGAAAAAAAGAAAAGCCAAAGCCGAGGTGCTCCCAGGCTCGGGAGACAAAGAGAGAAAATAAAAGTTCTGCTTTTCAAATTCTTTCAGTGCCGCGCTCTCCCCCATTGTGCACTGCTTGGTGGGCGCTGGGGCCACGGCATTGTCTGGCCGGCAGAGGTGGAGCAGACGTACGACGGAAGGGAAACSGGCATCTTTTCAGCCTCAAAAAAGGAGGCACTAAGTGGCGATAATTGTGTACACTGCAGGATTTTTGTCCCCGCTCCCTCCCCCGCTGGCCCCCTCCCCACCCAGCCAAGGCAGTAGCCAGTCACCCAGCACAGCCTTCCACCTCCTTTGCAAAATGCTGGTGAGGAACTAGGCCACACCGTGGCCAGCCCCAGTAAGGAGCAGCATCCCTGCTGCCCTCAGCACCCGCTCCTAGAGTTTCTCTCTTTCCAAGGCATCCCTGGAAGGAGTTAGATACAGGGAGGCAGTGTGTTATTGCTGGCCATCACGACCAAAGCTGAAGGTGCCTTCCTAGCTAAAAGTCTTTGCAGCTCTGGAGAACGGGAGTCTGGCCTCTGCAAGCCATCGTAGCCTCAGCAGCTRTACAAGTTTTGGTAGCTCAGTACCTTGTTTTTTGGTTTTTGGATTTTTTTTGGTCTACAGAAAAACAGTCCCTGTCTCAGCCACGGCCTTGGCCACAGACACTTCTCAGTGGCAAAGCAATGTTAAATGGACCTGCCAAGCAGCACATATTGAGCAAGAGAACTACAGAGCTGGCTCTTGTCTTGTGAGCCCCATGCAAGACCTGGGTTACATCCCTCAGTCGTGTTGTGCCACAGCTTTTCCCCTGCTCTTACATCCCACATACCCTATGGCGATGGTCAGTTATGGCTCTCACAGGCCCTCTGAGCTGCTGCACCATCCTGGTTGGTAGCCAAGGACATGGCATCTCTGTAGCCAGAAGAGAAGTGCTATGSGTGGTGTGCACGACACCCTTGATGCATGCTGGCTGCTGTGTTTCACATCACCCTCTCCCCCTCCCAGCAGAGAAAAGCTAGTAGGTTTGATGGCACCACCACCCTGTTGCATCATCACTAGCCAAAAGGTTCACAAGCAAAACAAGGAAGGAAAGGTTCACAAGAACAAGCAGAACCAGAATGAGTCTCAGGCAGCTCCAATCTCAGCACAGCAGCACCCAGCTCAACTCTCAAATAGCCAGCTTCCACAGAAAAATCAGAGCTGGAATGATGACATCACTGTGCTGTTCCCCTCACCAGGTGACACAGGCCAACTGAAAGCTAGCAGTGACTTCTAATCACAGCCTAATCAACAAGAGGCTCAGCAGAAGATGCTAGACCAGAAGGCTCCTGGACCTCTCCAGACACATTCAAGTGAGACTAACAGTATGGCATTACAGGGAACAGTCACTAAGTCTTTAGCTGCAGAGGATTCAACCAGGCAACAGCCAGACACAGAGACTGCTGGGAGAGCAGAGACCGCTGCCACAGTCATTGGACCGCTTCTTCTGCCAAAGCCATTCAGTGTTGCAAGGAGAACCAGGAGAGGAAGGGAGAAATCAAGCCAACATCTCCAAAGGCTAAGTGTCCCTGCAGGACACCCATTCAAGCCAGAATGTTGTGCCTGCTATATGTGCAGAGGTACCATCAGACAAAGACAAGGACATCCTTCATCCACTTTGTTTGCAAGTCATTCATGCTGTCAACCCAACAGCTTAGATTCCCCTGCAAGCTCTGCTTTTCACATTCATCTTCCCAACAACAGGTTCAAGTAAGAAGATCAGCTTCAGGATGCACCAAGAAAGTTACCATCACTTTTCCCAAGACATCAAGAGAGGATGCACAGGCTTGAGTTTTGTTGGGCTGTGTTGCAAATGCTAAGCCTCATACTGGGCATTTGCAGGTTAACTAGGCCGAGGTCTCATAGGTCGCCAGATGGACATCTTTCATGGAGACAGTTCATCTCCAATCCTCCAGAATGTCCTTTGAAGGGCTGGTCATGGCAGCCGCTCTGCTCATCTCTGCTACTGAGGTGGCACTGAGGGACATTAAGAAGCCAACTCCTGAATTAAAAAGGCTATGGAAGATTAAATCCAGCATCTGGAATTAGCCCTGAAAGCAGATGGCAAATCATCATGGTGCACAGAGTGGCTTTCACCAGCCTCCTCTGCAGACAGACACTGTTCTCTGGTGATGCTTCATAAGAACTGCTCCTGATACACACAGCCGAGCCAGCCAGTGCCAGAAACACAGGTGACCTCAGTGAGGAGTCACCACCCTGCCACGTTAAGCACAGTTTGGTGCATCCACCAGGGAAGGTGCAGTGAGGCCATGGTGACTTCTCACAGATGCTCTCTTCAGATGCTGAGCAGGTAGAAGGTGACAACACCTCTCCATCAGAAAGGTAGGCTCCCCAGGTCGGAGGCCTGGGCCGAGGCCTCTGTTTACTGATGACAGAGAGTTTCCCCACATAACCTGCTATCTGCACAACAGCTGCTGCTGCAAGCAGAGATCAGCTGAACACCCTCCTGCGCTTCCCAGTCCACTGACTAACCAGGCTGCAATGCACATCCACGCACTGCTCCCATCTTCCAACTCACGTAAACACAACTAGGCAAGGATGGCATCAGCAGCATGGTCCCCTGGCCTTCCAAAGAGGTTAAAATAGCATATTCAGAACAGAAAAGGATGTTGCCAACCCTACCATCACCTCCATGATCAGAAGCGAAACAGGGAGATTCATCCCTGAGTAGGGCTGTTACAGCCTCTCCAGCACCTGCACCGCTGTGGTCCGGTCTCCTCCCTGCAGCACCTCAACCCAGCTGCCCCAGCAATGGCAGGACTCCAGGGAGCTACTGGTCATAAGCTGGTCTCTGTGCTCACAGGGACCGTGACCTGCTCCAGGTGAGCCACAGCACCGAGACAGGTGAGCCACCCCTGCAGGTATCCTCATCTGCTCAGGCTGCCCACATGTGCCTGTGGGCTACCCCATGCCGCCCGGCTTGCAAACATGGCTCCATCCTGCCTTTGAGGGGTGGTAGTTACGGATTAAAGAGTCTTAAATGTCAGACGACCAGGCGCTCCCTTGAAATCCACTTATCTCCGCTGCCACTTGGAACGGCCAGACCAGGGCGGTTATGGAGATAACGCGATTTGAAACGTCCATCCGAGTATTTCAGGACTCCATTTGCCCTGTGGACAACTCCAGGCACCTCCTCCCCCTTCTTTGCTCACGCAGCTGCTGCCCAGAGACTCAGGCGAAGGAGAGCCTGGCCTCGCTCAGCCTCCTCCAGCCCCAGGGCAAGCCAGGGGGCTGTGCCCCTACCCGCGAGCCCCCCCCCCTTCCGTTTGGGGGATAACAGAGGCTTGGCAGCCTCACCACCCCCGGTGCTTTCATTGCACAGCTCATCCACCCCCCTTGCCAAAGCTGTGCCATTCGCTGCCCAAATCCTAAAACGACTGTAACTAAAACCTACCAGATTGAGACTCAGAAAGTCCTCCCCCCTTTCTTTCTTTCTTTCTTCCACCCCCCCCCCCCCCACCTCCCTCCAAATGGGATTGAACAGATCTGTGTTTGCAAGAGCCGATCTCACAGCCAAGCAGCATCTGACATTCACGCGCTGTGGCACGGCTCTCCGCTGGGGAACATTTCCATTCTCGCCCACCTCTCCTAGCCTGGCATCGCCTTCCTAATGCTGTCCTCCCCCTGGGGTCAGTGGAGGAGACAAAACTTTGAATCCGCCACTAAGAACAAACATGTAAGCCTGGGAAATACAAAATAAATCAGCAAGGTGCTGTCCTATCCAGAGACTTTGCAAGCCAGTATGTGGTTTGTGGAGAAAGCCCTGGAGATGAGACATCAGTCCCAGCCCAGCCCCATCAGAACCCCCTTCCCTCTGCAAAGCCTTCCCAAACCTTCTTGGAGGGATTTTTTTTTCCAGTGCAGAGGGAGCAGCTGAGTCTTTCTGGCCCAGCCAGTCCCTGGTGTGTCTCTATGCGCACCACCAAGGGAAGTGACTGATGACATTTCAGGGCTACAAGATCAGAGAGACCAAACTGAATGGACCATACACCCTGCATGAAAGATGTTCCAGCCACTTCTTGCGCTGTAGCCAGCCATTTGCAAGCACTGTGCAGAGGTGGATCCCAGCAGTTCAGGAGTCGCTGATCCCAGAGCTGCAGTCACAGGTACAGTAATAGCACTGCACCAACATACAGCCTGACGGCAATTCGCCCACTTCCAAGCACTCCCCTCACCCAGAAGGTGAGAGGAAAATTGGATCTTGGGCAGACAGTGTCACAAAGGAAAACGCTTGAACCCCTCTAACTGGAAGGGAATGCAGGAGGGAACTGAAAGAGCTTTTTGTAAGGGTGTCCAGTTTTCCTGGGAGCCAGGAGTGCTGCAGAGAGCACTCCCACTGCACTTCCCTGTATAGAGGGCTCCGGGGCTGCTGGGCCACCCCGAGCATCCCAAAAGACCTATTAGAGCCACAGCAGAGTGCTCCAACCGACCCACGCAAGCTTTCACCCCGTAGAGAKGCACATGCTGCCTTGCAGACCTACGAGGCCAAGCTAAGATGTGTGAATCACTACAGTTAACAGATGGGCCGATTAAAGCATACATTACTTGGGGTATAACTGATAATCAGGTCACAGTGAGACTGATCAGCAGCAGAACAGCTCCTAGAAGTTTAAAAGAAAAAAAAAAGTTTATGTACACCAGCATGGGAACATTTGTAAATTAAGAGGCCCATATCAACCAATGCCACCTCCAGAAGCCACCCTGGCAGAGAGAGGTCCCCACTCACTGCCACCTTTCTCAAAACCGGATCATTCCACAACACATTAAGCAGCTACACAACAACCCATCATAAAGCAATGGGATCCTTGGAATCCCAGGAAAGCTGGCAGTGGGAAAGGCTGGGAATTCATGGGTGTTTTATTCATGGCACCTCTGGTAGCTGTCTCGCCATTGCTGTCAGACAGTCTAGCAAGAAAAGCAGCCAGCAGCGGGAACGAACACTTGAGAGCACCTGGGCCGATTCAGCAGATTTGCATTTTGTCATTAATGCGTGGCAACAAACCTCATGGTCCTTAGTGACAAGGCCTGTGGCTCAAAGACAGGTGGGACGGGGCTAAAGACTTGGTGTCCAAACCGAGACAATGACTGAACACAAGGAAGCAGGCCAGAAGGAACCACGAAAGCAAGGGTACAGCGGGATCTGTACCCAATGACTAACCATTTACCCTTTCGCAGGCAGGAGAGGACATCGGCATCCAAGAGGACTCAGTAAACATCTCAGCCACTCGCACCCAAGCTGTGCACCAGAAATATCCCTGAGGGCTGGGCCCACATGACTTTTGCACTTGCAGGATTAACACATGCAATCACCCTCACGTCCCCAAGAACACTGGCTCCTAAACAGAGCCCCTTTTCCACATGCAGAGGGCTGCTGAGGAGGAGTTTCTTTAATGTTAGGAAGGCGGCTGTGCAATTGGAAAGGCGCCGGAGTCCAGAAATGGCAGCTATTGACAGATGTCTAATAGGACGCAGAATAATCCTGTCTTCCTCCGGGAGGATTCGGGTCGCCCTTGCCCTCGCTGGGGGCTTATCCATTGTCTGGATCTGCTTGTGGTTGTTATTTTTGGTCAGCACTGCATTTTACTTGGCCTCACTTGCATAAGGAATACAGAAAGAAGGGAAAGAAAGAGGATGAAGACAGAATGACCAGAGCTGGGGTGAAGGATACTGACCCTACTTTGTGAAGGCGCAGCAGCATTCCCTGCACCTGACAATGCTCAGGAAACACAGATCAGTCTCTTCCCAACCCTGCAGCCTCTCTGGGTAAGATCTGAGCTTGCAGCATGGACAGGGCCAGCCCAGTCGGCAGCGAGGGCATGCTGTGGCCAAGGGAAGCATCTCACCCAGGTGCCCTCCCACACTGCATCTGTCTCGCTTGATATCCAAAGGAATTGCCCCAGGTCTCCAGCAATCCTGATGGACCAGAAGGGTTTCACAGGGTAACAACTCTCTCTGCCCAGGTGCCAGTGCCCTCCCAGACAGGGAGCAGAGTCAAGGATGACTCCAGAGGTGCTTTCTCATCACAAGACATGGAGCTGGAGTGCTCCGGCATGGACAGCCAGGCCCTGCTCTGTTGCAAGCACTGAGCCCTGCGCTCTGCCTCCAGACCTGCAACCTCCTCAGATCCACTCATACAGGCACAGAGAGCCTGGGAGAGCCTAATGAACCCCAGCAGGTTCAGATCTGCCTCATGGCCCCTCCAAGCCTAGCATCCATCCCTCACCTGTCGTTCCCAGCACTGCGGCTTCCCGCTGCGCCAGGCTCAGAGGGGGCAGGCGAGCTCCACTGGCAGGTCCAGCACTCCCCGATGCCCGTGGCCTTTCCGACACTACAGGATGCTGTTCTCAGAGCACAGCTGCCAGCATCCACACTCAGCCCTCCAAGCCAGGTATAACAGGAGGCCAGGGCACATAAGGGGATAAGAGCAGTCTAAGAGCTCCAAGGAGTGAAAAATTAGAATCATGCCCTGAGACTTTGTGCTTCACGCTGTCTACCCAGACACCACAGGCAGACTTGGAGAGACTCCCCGCTTGCCGGGAAGGCACGGCACTCTGCTCCTTTGTGCGTTGGGCTCACTTACTAACGCCACACGTTCTGCCTGCAAAGCACTAAGACAATGAAAGGCTCCCTCCCCGCTCAGCGGGCTTTCAGTCCTCCCGCCCTGCTTCCTGCGAGAGATCGAGGGCACGCCGCACAAAAATGATTCTCCCGAGCTTTCCCTGAGCTCAGTGCCACTTGTCATTCAAGCAACCCTGTGGCCTTTAAGCTGCCAAGGTACCAGAGCTGTTCCGGAATCGGAGTTAGCTCAGCTTCTGCCCTGGAGCAAGGAATCTGAAACACTGCCACTGGAAACGAAACAGAGCATCCATCATTTTTCTTGCCAGGAATATATCCAGCCCAAAAAGAAATACTGCCTGCTAAACAGCCAGCAACAAAAACCCTCAATTTCACCAACAAACCAGAGCCCAGCATCTCGCCTATCGGTCATTTCCACGGAGGTCCTGATTGTCCGCACTTAGCAGTGGAATTAAAAATCACCCAAAACGAAAAGAGCAGCGAAGTTAGGTCAGGGCTGCAGGGGACAGAGCTGCCTGGGGCTGGCAGGAGGGACACAAGGAGAGCAATGGGCATAGCACTGGGTTGGGATTGCTGGCGGGGGATGGCAGGCCCCACCCAGGATGCTATAACAAAAATTCAGCAGCTAGGAAAAAGGACGCAGGTGGCTGAGCCAGGGCTGGAGGGAATGAGAGCTCCCTCCCTCCGCCGCAAAAACATCAAATAAAACCAAATCCAGCTGTTCCCTGGTGCGAGTCCTGCTGCAGGGGGGCAGCCCTCAGAAAGCCAGCCATGCCCATCACTGCTGCCAGAGCCTTGTCCAAGAGCTACCCACAGCAAAGCGGGTCTTCACCGCCAGCATTCCCAATTCCGTCCCCAGGAAAAGGAGCAGCGTGTTCCCAGCCAGGCCCAGCCCCCAGCACAGGCACGCCAACCTAAATATCTGCAAGAAGCTCTCCCCTCCATGGGAACAGCAACTATATGCAGAGTTCACATGCCCCAGCAATGCCTGATTAAACTCCCAAACTCCTAGAGAATACCCCCGAGGCTGTCTGAAGATAAGCTAGAAACTAGACTGCTCTCAGGAAATACAAAAAACGGGAAAAAGCAATCACATTTTTTTAGATCTAGAATAATACAGATCAAACCCTGACACTCTAGTTCAGACACAAATTAATCTTTCAAGCCCACTGCCGTACACAGCAAGAACATCCCACTCAATCCCTCACCAGGGCAAGTTTACGGGGCTGAGCAAGATCCTGCTGAAGTCAGCAGTGACTAAAACTGGAAAGTCCAATTCTAGACAACATGTACGTGTATGCTTGACTCAAGCAGCCAATACGTGCCCTTGCCACCAACTTAATTATATGTGCATTTAGGAGCTGGCCTCTAATATGCCATCAGAATTGGGGCCAAGAAAGGCTGTGAAGGTAGGCTCAGACTTCTGCTAAGAAGGTAAATAAGGAGCTGAGGTTTTTGCTTATACTAAACACATCACCACCTTCTGTAACGGTCTTAGAATGCAAAAGATGCATGCACAGAAACCTGAGGCTCCCTGGATATCAGTCCCCCGAGCAGAACTGCACCACTGCCACAAAACCAGTACACCACTAGGCACTGAAGGGAAATAGGATGAGCCCTGCTCTTCACACCACCAGATCCACTGTCTTCCTGCGGAAAGACACACAGGTGAGAGTGGCTTATGCTACTGCTTTGTGGCAAGAAGCTCATTTGCTCACAGTCCAGAGCCCAGAGCCAAGCTCTGTCCATCCCTGCTCCTGCTCATTTCCATAGCAGCACCCCAAAGCTCAGGGCCCTGCCTCTCATCTTCTGCCTCAGCAGCATGAGCTAGGCTTGGCCCCTCTGGAAGATGCCATTTACAAGGCTGGGGTGGGAGGCCTTATTGTATGAGCAGTCTGGTGCTAACGGCAGAAGCAATATTGCCTCCAAAGGTCAGCTCGGAAGAGAGGTCCTGGCACTTCCCGGACCTGTGGTCCTCTGCACATCCTCTGTCACATCTGTTCACTCTGGAGAGCACAGACGCTGTTTCCGCAGGTCCTCAGGTCTCCTGAGACTCTGTCTGCCGCCCCTTCTTCCTTTTGGCTTCTCCACAGCTACAGCACGGGCCCTTGCTGGTAGTAGACCCAAATCTCCAAAGCCGTCTGGACACCTACACACTCACTGTACACAAGGACAATCCATAAAAACATGTTCTCACAGCACCTAACACAGTGGGCTAGCTGGAGCATCACAGTATAAATAGCAAGGTGATATAAATATTTGTAAGGCCCTCGTCCCTTTGTACCTGCTGGAGACCACAAAGCAACCAGCTCCTTATCCTCTGGGAGAACCACGCACAGAGAGGTTTTGCACCACGTCCCGGAGATCAACAAATCCTGGCACTTGGAAACGCAAAGGCTCACGAGCAAGAACAGTCTGTTCCTGGCTGCCTGCATCTAGGGTTTGGCGACAGCTGTGGAGAGACGATGCAGAGGGAGAGCAGAGACATCGCAGCTGTGACATCGGTTTCGACAGCGACCWACTGTGATGTCGCGAATGGGAAATTCTGCCTTCAGCGCAGCTCTGGGCAGAGGAGAGACTCTGCCTCCGCAGTGTAACTCCAGGTAGTATCTCCAGTCACAAAAACCTTCCCTCTCTATCCTCAGGCACTCTGCTGGACTCTCCGAAGTGCCAGTGCCACAACTGCTGTGGAACTGCTCAAGACCTCAAAAAAAAAAAACCTGCACCAAATCTGTGCCACACTCTCAGATGCATGAACGTTGAGCTCCCTCAGTAAGCCATAGGTGAGCAGTCACATCTGAGGTCAGAGGAGCACAGGTGATGCACCTCCTTCCTGCCAAGCTCTCATTTGGAGGGGATTTCTCACAGCTCTTTGGGTTATTGATGCTTATTCAAGAATTAACCCAAGAGAGGATTTCTTCCTTCTATGTAGCATGATGGAGCAGGATGGAAAAAGAGCAGTCTAGGCAACATGATGTGAACAGTCATTGGGAAAACAGTTCCCAGCAAAGGATGGGACAAGAACTTATCCTTCATCGATACAGCAGCATGGTGGGGAGAGGTTGTACCAACAACCCCCAATTTCTGTCTTTGATAAGATTACAAGTTTGGTTGAGAAAAGCAATTGCACCAGTAAAACACACATAGATTTTCACTGGATGTCTTGCCTACAGCCACAAGCCATCCTAGTCTAAAAAATCAGCATTGTGCCATAGCAATAGAGCATAAGTGAGACAGATTAAGAACGGGCAGATCACAAAGAAACAGCCATAATACAAGCAGAAAACAGTGCAAGGGCCCAGGGAAGGAAAGGAAGATGCTACCACCAGAACCAAGCCATGTAATGAATTAGGATAGGGAGATCCTCAGATGAAAGAGCAGTGGGGTATACGTTAAGTAAGAGGGAGGATTAAGCTCTGTGTTTGGTATCAGGGAGACCAGCTCTGGAATAGCCCCAGTTTCACAGGAGGTTGCAAAATGGAAAAGCCACAGATCTGATCCCTTAACATGAAGGAAACAACACAAGGTGAGAGATGGAAAGGGCTTGATGTGGTTAGCTTATTGAACAGGAGATAGGATTTGAGGAGACTTGATTACAGAGTGTAAGTACCATTACAGAGAGAAAGCATCAGACCCTGAACAGCTCTTTATCTGAAGGAGAAAGGCCTGACAGAAGTTGGTGGCTGGAACCTGGGGCCAGACAAACACAAAAGCAAAATAAGGCAGAGGTTTCTAACAGCACAGACAATCCACCGCTGGAATACACTCTCAAAGAAGCAGAGCCTTTGGTTCCTGTGGGGATGCCTTGCTAGGATAGGAGCTACACAGGAGCACACCAGTCACTGCCTGAGTGACCATGCTCAGCATGAGGGTATCTCAAGATCTTCATCCACTTATAAAGGCAATCAGGCAAGCTAACCAGCTGGTCCTTTCTGGCCCT
The DNA here is from genome assembly GCF_003343005.1 of Rhea americana. Classification (NCBI taxonomy): domain Eukaryota; kingdom Metazoa; phylum Chordata; class Aves; order Rheiformes; family Rheidae; genus Rhea; species Rhea americana. The sequence goes on from NW_028186382.1 coordinate 918,511, forward strand.
AAACTCCAAGGGAGTACAAATAAAACTGGAGGTAGACAGGAATGTTCTGCCTTTTCTCACTTCCCTGCCACCTGAGGAACAAGAAGGCACTGGATGTGGTTATCACAGCTAATACATTCTGCATTGCTGTTCACCTCTTCCCCAGTCCACCCAGGAAGGGTTCAGAGTCCCCAACCTCCTCAGCTCATGACCCCTGCAAGAGCATGTTTCTCCACTCTTAAGAAGGGGATGATCCCATGCACTCCTGAAACAGAACATCCACATGTTCCAGGTGCTCCAATGGGCTGTTTGGCTCCCTTATGAGAAAAGTCATCAGAAGCAAAACTCCTTGAACAAAATATCTGGGAAAAGACGAGTAGGTCTGACTCAGCAACCCAGACCCTTGGAACAGACTAGACAAGATATAAATGTGATGGGAAAGAAATACGCCGAACACAAAAGACGTAATTTTGTTTGGTAATGGTGTGCTTATGCATCCCACATGGAGTGATGATGACCCATGGGGGATGCAGTACTCTATTCCAGGTGACCTGGTACCACAGTGAAGCACAGAAGTTTGAGGGAACTCAGAGAAAAAGCAGCTGAGTGGCTGGGAGTGCCAGAAGCTGATTTATGAAGACATATTAATAAGAGCTCAGTACATTGGACCAGGGTGGCCAATCAATGACTCAGTCACAGAGCAGCACATCTCCAGATTGGTCCTCCTGCCACAGTGCATGGAAGCCCCAGAGGATAGAGGAACACATCCTCTAGAAGACAGGGCACCAATCCAAAAGGGCACAGCTGAGAGCATATCAACCCTGCTGCTGAGGGATAAATCAGGCTCTGCTCTCAGAAGCGGCCACCAGGGCTGAGGGCACACACCTGACACGGTGGGACACTGCCCTAGAAGAGCCTCTCTGGCCAGGCTCTAGCCCTGCTGRCCATCTCTACACTATTGCMACTCTAGGAGACAGGCAAGCTCTTSCCCCTGTGCCACTTAAAGACCTTCCTTCAGGCAAGCAGGAGAGCTGGGAAGGGAGATACAAAGAAAGGAGGAGATTGCCAAGATAGCCCAGCCCACAGAGGCTGAAAACAGCTCCTAATGCAGGCAGGGGAGCCAACATCCTTCCATTCCTGCCCAGTCTGACTGCCATGGATCCACTGTTGTCCTTTCTAACATATGAATCACCCATCAGAGAATCCCTAGTGGTTCCAGAATGGTACAGAATAGCTAGGCTACGGAAAGGAAAGAAATCCCTATGGAGAGCTAGAAGCAAGGCAAGGAACAGCAGGCTACTGAGGAGGGACCGCGTGATCTTCTGCATAAAAGGCAAATTACCAGCACTTGTTTTTTCCTGAAAGAGAAGCTCCAGAGGACACAAGTGAAGGTCTGAGGAACAGAGCAGTTCACATCAATGGGCAGAAGATACCTATGTCGGAGGGTTTCTGAATCCTTCCACAGGTAGGGCTGGACAAGCTAGGCTGGGAGCTCCAGCTCCCATGGAGATGCTGCCATCCTCGAAGCCTGCTCTCAGCTTACACGACATACATCCTACTCCATCTGCTGCCTTCCCCRGCCTGCTGCTTCCTTTCATCCTTCTCCATCTTCTTCACCAAGCTGGGACACGGTGGCAGGGAAGAGCCACGTCACAGACTCCTCATGCCTCGGAAGTGCGGGAACAAGGAGATGGGGCTGAGGAGACAGGAGCGCAGGAGCTGTCACACCTCAGCTCCCCAGTGACTCTCACTCTGCAGCAGCAAAGCCCTGGGGAAGACGTGCCACGGGGCAGAGCACAGCAAGGCAGGCAGACAGCCCCAGCACCTTCAGCTCACAGAGAGCAGGAGCACTGAGGGAATTTAGACTTGAATTAGAGGAGCAGTTGAAACTATTAAAAAAAAAAAACAGCAGAGTTAGGACGAGCCATTGGCATTTCAGAGAATGTCTGCRATATCTTTTTCAGTCTTCTGGTAGGTTCTCAGTAAATCCAAGACATGAGTAAGGGAAGTTTTGTGAAGAATGCTATGCACAGAAAAGAGAGGAAGGGGCATTTCCATCCCAAGGGTTTCACAAAGACTCATCATGATGTTTTTCCTCCTTTGTTAGTTTTTGACACATTTGATACATGGCACATCCAGGCTAAGGGTAGAGAAAGCTCCCCAGCACTTCCTACTATTCTACACAATTCTGGTACCTCTGGGGACTCTCTAATGGGTCATCCATGTGTTAGAGTACAACAGTGGGACCACTGTGAGATCCCACTGCCCTTCTTTTTACCTGGAAGATCCTCTCCCCCTTCAGATCCAAGCGGCTCCTCCTGCTTTATATATTAAGACAGTCACATCATCCAGGTTCTCCTCCATCGAGGTTGCTGCCCCATCCTACGGCACCTTCGATGGACCCATGTGCCCTTCCAGCACCTTTCTTCCACATGATGTAAAGGTGAACTGCAGCAGCAGGGAGGGGGAAAATGCTTCTTCAGGATTCACAGCGAAAGAGGTATTGGGAAAACAGGACACACTTTTTTTCTCCCTGATGCTGCATTTTAATGATGTATCGAAGCCAAAAAAATGAGCTATGACATTCTCGGGGCTGCAGACTTCACCTTCTCTTTTGGCAGAACAAAGAGCCTGGCAATTAACTTAGTGGCCAGAGAAGCCTGGGTCCAACTCCCAGAGCACGTGAGGCACAGGCTAAGGTCCGACAGGCTCCCGCGTTACCACTGGTCAGTTGAGCTGCTGTAACCACCTGTAGACATGCGCCATGGTGCCCYCAGAGCTAGTGAAGATGCTTCACTTCGACCGTCTTTGCTGGGATTTSAGCTCTAACCCACCAAGGGTGCAGCAAGCCCATCCAACCGTGCATCTGCGAGGGATTAGGGACAAGCACGCTGCTAGCGACTTGCGGCTGGGGCTTCCGGCTGACGGCGGGCGCCAGCGAGGGGGGTTGCCTGCTGGAGGTGCTAACATAGTCGCATGCAACCGCCTGCCCGCGTCCTCGTGTCCACGCAGCAGGCGGCCCTGCTTCAACTCAAGCGGTTTAAGTTAAACTAGTGCAAGTCCCTCCTGCAGACCCCCGAGGCGTAAGGCTCGCTGAGCTCTTAATGGGCTTATGGACCTGCTCCGACCAGCTCCCTCGGCAGGAGGGGCCGGGGGCTTTAAAGGCAACCACCAGCCAGCAGCCTTGCACCAGCCCCCCTCGTGCGACCCCCCAGCATGGGCTGTCAGCGTAACTGCCATGGCCCAGGCCGTCGCTGCCGGCGCTAAGCTCTCAGCCCGCCCCAGGCCCGCTCTGAATTACACGCCTGCCCCGTCACAGCACCGCAGCCCTCGCCCTAAACACCCTGCTGGACCGCGCTCGGCCCCAAGCACAAAGACGGGGACCATCTGCCCCACGGCTGCTTGGCACCATCCCCTGCGGTGGCTCGCGCCCTCCCCGGGCAGAGCTGGCGGGACACGCGGCTCCCGTCGCGCGGAGCCCTGCACCCGGGCAGCCGCTGCCCGGCAAAACCGCCGGCRGCTTTAGCCTCGCTCTCCTCCGTCCCCAGCGCCCCTCACTGACCTTGGGAGCGGGCTGCGGTGGCGCGGGCAGGCGGCGGGGCCGGCGAC
>NW_028186382.1:922920-945861 GCF_003343005.1 Rhea americana
GCAGGCACCCGAAGGGTGGCTCGCATCCCAGCGCCTGCTCCAGGGCTCTGGGCGGCCAGGCTGGCCGGCGCGTTGCCCCCTGCGGCCTTCCCCCAGCCCCCCCCAGCCCCAGCCCCGGGCGCCGGGAGGGGGCTCGTTTTGGCCCAGCAACACGCGGTGGCCCGGCCCGCGTGCGCCGTCGCGGCGGCGCGCTCTTTGGAAACACTGTTTTTCTAGGCTCGGCTCTCCAGCGCGCTGGCAGGAAACGCCGCAGCCACACGGTGAACCCGGAACAGCTTCGCGCGGCAGGAGGGTGCCAGGCGGAGGCGGCCACTGGGGGGGTTTTGTTTAAGGGAAAACCTTGCTCAAAAGCGGCGGCAAAAGCGTCCTTTAAACCAGCGCAGCGCACTTCAAATGCAGCCGCTTGCTGTCCCGTTGCTCTCCCAAAAACAACGGCTCTGCCTTTATGCTCTCAAATATCTGGGGAACTTGGATTCCATCATGTAGATTTGTGTCTTTGGGTATTTTGAGAGGGGAAATGAATTAAAAAAAAAAGAAAGAAAGAAAAAGAAAAGACTAGGCATACAACTGAGCTCCCATGATTTCCATATCAGCTGCTGTACACACACATGGCATGGAAAAATCCTTAGGAAATTTCTGTGAAAAAGAAAAAAAAAAGAAAGAAAACCCACACAACACTGAGCTAGCTGGACACAGCATGCCAGGAGGGGCTGACAGAGCTGTTACGGTCTATTGGGCCAATAATCCACAAACTAAGACGGATTTATTGTACATGGCAGATCGTAACAGCTCCAAAGAAACCATCACTGTCTCCTGTGCTTAAAATTCACTTTCTTTTGAAAAAAGGGGCCAAAATATGGCTTTACAAGATAAGATGCGTGGTTGTACCATTCTATGACAGACAGAAGCCTGTGCAAATACATATATGTTTTTTTTTCCACATATATAAATAAATAAAATATCTGTTCTTCCAAAGCAAGCGCTATAGCATTACTGGGCTCGGCGCGCTGTCGTTACCACTGGATTACGAGGCTAGGTTTCACCTCCGCTAGCAAGATGGATTTGCAGGGGCATTGTTTCCACCGCAATATTACCACCGAACACATGGGAAGATAAAAAGAGCACATTAAATCCAACTCGGGCCCTGCACAAATCTGGCAGGGTTTACTGGGACTGGGGGCGGGCGCAGGCTCAGAGAAGGGAATTGGGTGGGTTTGGGTTCCTCCCTTGCAAAGAGGGAAGGCGCAGCCCTCTAAGAAGGGAGACCTGTGCCAGAGCAGCGTGCAGAGAGCAGGCTCTTCCCCTGTTGGCAATGCTGGCACAATTTAACATCGGCAAGCCTGGGATTGAGAATGTTTTAAAAAATAATAGTACTAATTAATGTCAGAGCCTATGTCTTCCTCTGCAGCTTTGTTTCTGGACACCTACACATGGACGGGACCCCTCCAGAAGAGCTCGAGCCAGTGCGGAGGAGTGGGGTGAGACTGACCCTGCAGTAATTGCGGCGTCTGTTCAAATCACTCCAACGCTGGAAATCACGCTGGGCCTGGATGAAAGCTTACAGTGCGGATGATCATATCAGACTGGGATAAAAGAGGATAAGCTAACAGGTTTAGTGCACAGCTTGTCTGAGTTGGTGCTGCTGCAGAGGAAGGAGACCAGGCTCCAGGCTTACCCCGAGGGTCTCAGCCAGGTTACCCCAGCACAAGCCGTGGCCGCACGCCTCGCCAGGGTCCCAGCACGCCAGGTGCTCAGCAGTACGAAAGCTAAGCAGCTGCTACGCGGGAGCCCACTCCTGCCAGCACGCGGGCGAGTATGCCTCAGCGAAGCGAAGGCTGGGGCATATGGTGAGCAAGCGAGCCCTCTGCAGACGGGGCAGAGGCAGCCAGCCRCATCGTCAAGACCCGCATACCTACTGGCAGTGAACGCAGAACCCTCTGGTCTGCTCAGGCTCAGTCCAAAGTGCCTACAACATCCTGCCTAGGTGCAATACCTCCGGGTCCCTGGGAAACACGGCACCCAGGCCACGCAAGGAAGCCAGCTGCCTGCAGGAACGGCCAGCCCTCGCAATGCCTCCAGCCCCATGCTGAAATCTTCCTCTGGGCGGGAACCGCAGGACACAACCACACACCTCCGAAAATGAGAACACTCCAGAGCTCCCCAGGAGCACTACAGCGCATCAGTACAGAGCAACCAGAAAAAACGGCATCAGGAGCTACGGCCTCCACCACCACTGGCAACTCAGGTTACGCGCCTGCACAAGAGTGGCAGTGCAGGTCCACGTGGATGCACCCACAACCTGCCTGCAGCTTGGCGGCAACCTCTCGGCTGGTCTAATCCAACAGGCAGAGACTGAGGGTGGAAGGTGGGATTTTGCACCCGACATCAGGGCCAAGCTAGAGATGTGAGGCAGCCCAGAGGAGGCATCGTCTCCCGTCTTCAGCAGAGGAGCGCAGCCTGGCAGCTAGAGCAGGGTAAGGGAAAACAAGGGGCCTGGATTCACTTCCCAGCTCTGAGGAGGGAGTTTAGGCGAGTAATTAGAGCAGGAGGCTGTGAGTCAGCAAACGATGCGTAACCTCGCAGATTTTGACAATGAGGCAAAAGACGGCAGTTTCGACTGAGAGCTTCCGATGAAAGGGTATATTTATATATGCAAGAATCAGAAACTCTGAACAATTGCATGGCTGGTGACCCGCTCTACAAAACACGCTACTTTACAATGACTGTCCAGCTGCCAAATATTTGACGGCTTTAAAAATAATTGGAAATAGAGACATGTTTGCAACCTAAGCGTACAGGAACAAGGTATCAGGAGGAGGGACCAGACTGGCTTCAAAAAAAAAAAAAATGACAGACGGGGGAGAAGGCACCAGCCAGCCTCTTCTCTGATATTCAAGGCCGCGTGGTGAGCTGGTTAACTCTCGACTCTGCAGCTGACCTTGACAAACGCTGTGCTTCGGATGCCCTAGAGAGAAGAACAGACCATCACGGAGATCCTCCCCGCACAACTGCCACGCTCCTAGATTTATATTAAGGGTGAGTGTTGGCCTGGAAGCAAATCCCAGCTCCAGCCACGGACTCGCTCCCTCCCAGGGGCCGACAGGGCTGCAGTCGGAGGCAGCACAAACACAGGTAGGGAACGCTCCTCCCCCACGGCACAGCAACCCTGACGAGGAGAGTTTAATTAACCCTGGAAAGCAATCGTTAAACATCCAGCCTGGGTAATCGATGCGGAAGGGGCAGCTTGCTTCGGAGGGACCATCTGCTTTAGGGAGGGAGGACTGATTGCCCACCTGCCCTTCGCCCCACGACCTCTCCAAGCGCCTCCCCGCGCCTGCCGGGAAGCATCAGCCAGCAGCTTGTGCGCGGGGAGAGATTTAGGGAAGGAGCAAGGCCAAATCCCAAGGGCCTTACTCATGCTTAACGGGGGCCAAACTCCTCCAGCCATGAATGGAGCTACATGCGAGCTTGGAGCAAGTAGTGGGTTACTGAGCCCCCGTGGCAGGCTGCGGCCCCAGGCAGGAGTCCCCTCCACAGCTCACCCCCTCTCCCTCTCTTTTCTAATCTCTCTTCCCGTAAAGCCCCAGGTCTCCAAGCCACGTGATTTCCTACGAGTTGCAGCTCTCATTCCAAATACCACTTCTCCCCAGCTGAAGCGCAGCCTGGTCGGCTCAAAACCCAACCCAGGCAGCAGGTGGGTAAGGTGAATGCACCAGGCCAGAGCCTGACACCTCTGTATGCTTCAAGGCAGCTGGGCTACAGGAGTGACTCCAGATTAGAGCAGGGAGGAAACCAGCCTGTGAACACCCAACCCAGAGACAGTGAGAACATCTCCACAGCTTCTGCTCTAGCTGAAGCACAGAGTTAAGAAGGCCATGCATTGACACATTGCCACACACTAGCAATGGCTATTCCCACTAGTGACACAGGTTTGGGGCATTCACAGCCCTGAAGCTGCAGGACTTTAATGTATTTTGCATCTGTAGGCCTTCCTCTGCGTAGTGGTTCTGCTCCTGACAGCTGTCTCAGTGGTCACACACCTAAGGTCAAACCTTACTGCATCCCCAGCAGCAGGGGAAGGGAGTTGAAGTGGTCGGGAAGTTTTGTTCAGAGCCATTAAGCTGCCTTTAGACCTCTGCACTGACTTTCTCATCAGTTAAAGCTTCTGCTGACAAAATTCAAGTCTCTTTCTCCTCCTTGTCTCAGCAGCTGTGGGGAGAACTTCTTCCCAAACCTGAGCAAAGCCAGGTCCCYACCCAATCTGTTTGGCTCAGCTGAGCACTAGAGACCCAGGCCCTCCCCGCTGCAGGTAAAAATCATGCATGGACACAAGTAAAGCACCTTTGCAACCCTGGAAATAGCACTGATGCTTAATTACTGCTGTGCCATGGACCAGGACAAGCAGAAAACACACAGGGTTTTTGTGTGTCCAGCATCAATGATGGCTGCACCATGCAGTGCCTGCTGGTGCTCTTGCCCATGAAATCTGTGTCACCCAGCACTACCATGCAGCCAGCTCTGGGATAGGATTGGGGTGCTGCTCAGCACTCAACACTTGGACACTGATCTCAGCATGAGCAAGATGGGAGAATGGCAGAATATAGCTCCCAAAGGCTGCAACCAGCCCAGTGAGCCAGAACCTCAGCTTTGCCTCTCCTCCCACATCTACATGTCTGGCAACCTTATCTCCAGGAACTGAGAGATGGTTCAATGCACTGTAATCAACATCCCCAGCAGATTTCTGATCAGATCATCCTTTACATAGGTCAAGATGCAGACCCCAAACTACTTGTCAGCACCTCAAACTCCAAGGGCAGCAGTGAGCCCTTCTTCAAGATGGTACTTCCAAGTTTGTCCTTAATTGCTTTCATTTCTGCCTCATAAATGATTCATGGTGCCTGTGGCGCTTCAGGACAAGGCTGCGGCTGGGGAAGGCGCTTCCTTGCCTGGCAGAGACTTCGCCGAGGCGACAAAGCAGGCGGCTGCAGCAGACAGCCGGGCTGACGCAGTGGGGTCAAGGCAGGGAAGCACCCCGTTCCCGAGGGAGAAACTGTGCCTAATGAGGCTGTTTTCCCCCTTTGAAGGCCTCCAATCCAAACTCTGAAATGGGGGCTCTCAAGACATGCTCAGGATCAATGCAGAGAAGAAGCAGGATGGGACTGGAGTGCACTGAGGAAAGATGGYCCCCAAAGGGCCAAGTGAATGCAGACAGGCTGACTCAACCCATGGCGGCAGCTCTAAATACCGCAGGAGTTAGCGATGGTGGTGAATCAGTGGTGACCCCCTTAGGTGAGGGATGAAGCCAAGTGGATGGCAGAGGACCACCAGGCACTGAACAGGCCAAGACTGAGTAAGCCATCAGAGGAAGAGGGCATGCCACCACCTTCACACGCCCGTGAAACCAGTCCCCCTCATATCAGCCTCTGACCCCACGAGGAAGGCCAGAGGATGACTTCACCAATTTCAAGAGGAGGGTGAAGCAGCTCCTTCTGCCCACCCCGGACACCAGGCGAGCTTTGAGGCAGATGCCGTGGCTGGCTTATAAAAGCGCTCTCACTGCCATGCCCACAGACAGCCCCTCTATCCCCTCGCTGAGCGGGCTCCTTCCCAGCCCCAGCCACACAGAGCACGGTGGGCCCTGCGTGCTGCAGATGGGCTAGCAGTGGGGTGGATGTGGCCAGCTGTTGAGATCCACATCTGCTTGCTAGCCAAGCTAGGGAAAGTGGGGGAGGAACAGGCTGGTCCATGCTCCAGCAGGGCAGGGCTCCCAGTCCTCGCAGAGGCCCCCCCCACCTCCAACGCATCCAGGCCCTGGCAAGTTACTACATCCCCGTCCACCCAGCAGGCAGAAATGCGGCAAGAGCCGAGCAGCGTCACTTACCTCCCACACCCCAGCCCTCGTTTCAGTGTTTGGGGGTTCAGCACGGAAATGCCGCCACTAAACGCAGCAGCGCTGCAGAGCCAAATCAGCACAAGAGCAGAGCTGATGAAAAAGCATCAGAGGGAAACGTCAGGATTTCATCCTCCGAACTGGACTTGGCACGACTGGAACCAGTGTCCCCTGAGGCCTATATTCCTCCCTCTCGTATGAGGGGGAGCTTTCTATTATCGCTGGAGGGCAGCTGCCTGCACCAGGGCAAGAGATGCCCAATCCCTTCACAAATTACAGCAAACGATCAATGCCACCTACACCCGGAGACAGGACGCAACTAAGATCTGCAAGCAGGCAGAGGAGAACAGCCCAAGAGTTTGTGCCAGCATCTCCCACCTCAGTGGCTAACACAAGACACCTCTGCTCGTCATCAAGACACAAAGCCTGGCTTTTAGCAGCACCGCGTCCCAGAAGGGCTGCAGGCAGCCAGCTGCTTGCAAGGACGCAGCACATGCACAGTCCGCTTCAGAGGGACACGGGGCAGAGCCTGAATGCCTTTGAGAGCACGACTCCATGGCATAGGGCACGATGCAGATGCCAGGCACTGGATCAGTGTGGGTTTCTTTCAGTGGACCCAGCTCTACTCCCTTGCACCAAGCGCTCCACGAGGGTAAAGGAAGCATCTCCAAGGAAGGCTGCATTCGATACGACCAGCCGGATGGTGTAGGGTCACCCTCGCACCAGGTGAGCTAGAGGGCCCAGGGCAGAGAGCACTCCCTTCCACGATGCCCACCCTGCCGCGGGAGAGCACAGCAGCCTGCGGGGCCACGGCCGAGCGGGACTTGCCTCGTACCCGACTGAACAAAGGGCTCTGCTCCCCGGCTGCCGGCCCTGCCGCTCCCAGCCGCCTGCGACACGCTCAACGCAATTAATATAGGAATAAAGGAAACGCTGCGAGGAGCCCAACCGTGTTACCAGGGAAGGGGCCGCTGCAAGACGGTGGCACAGCACAGCCCGTGCAGTCAGAGCGAAAGAGTGAGATGGCCCCAGTGAGCCAGGCCTGCAGACACCAAGCCATGGGACACCGCACAGCCCTGGCGCTGAGAAAAAATCCTACCCTCGTCCTCTTATTTCCCCCCAGGGCAGCAGGGAAAGGTTCAGCTGCTCTGATCCCACGAGTTGTCTGTCGTGAGAAGCAGGGCAACAGATGGGTCTGCAGGACAGCCCTGACCGGCAGGATTAAAGGTGACCTGCAAAGCAAAAAGTGGGCTTGTGCCCTTCATTTCCATGGGGCTGGGGAACACGTTGGCTTCTTTAAAGCTGTGTTCAAAAGCAAAGTCCATTCCTGCCACCTTGTACCAGAGGTCTCTGCAGACAAGGGGCAAATGACAAGGCCTCTCCTGCAGCGTGGCTGTGAGAGGTGATTTTCAGAGGGGAAACTGTTGCTCTTTAGCCTCTCTAACTTTCCACTTCTCTGCAGCAACGCCTGTTCCGCTCCCAGCTGGCAAACAGGCAGGGGAAATGCTCTCGGCAGGGAAGGGCCTCACGTCCGGAGAGCAGGACCACATGTCTCTCCCCTCCTCAGGAGGACTGAGCTTGAAGAGGGCAGTGGGTAACTGCCACGGCACCCATGCACCTCATCAGACACGACTGAAGCGCAGGGCAGGCTCACCCAGCACCCACAAACCTACCCAAGGCAATGTTAGCTCATTGGCTGGTTGGTGGAGGGGAAAAGGTAGAAGGGGTTTAATGACAGCTGTTGAAAGCGTGCGCACACACACACATGGGTACCAGTTCGAAGGGCATCTCTGCACCTTGCTGGGGGAAAATCTCATTTGCACCATGGATGGCAGAGGGAAGGGTGCAGCAAGGCCATATTCCCCCTCCATGCAATGCAAAACTCCAGATTCAATTCACTCTCCTGATAAGCTCAGCAGCCAAAGCCTTCAGGGTTGGGAGCAATTCTCCTCCTCTCTGCAGCGTCCTCAGGTCTCCCCAGCACTAATTAGAGTGCCGGCCGCGGCGTGAAAGAAACTCCTGGCGGATTCAGCTCCTAGCCAGGCGACGGCTGCAGGGTCATTAGTTCTTGTCAGCCCCTCGCCAGGCCGCTCCTACCCGGCATGCTCCGCGGAGAGCTCACTGCACTCCCCATCCCCGCAGGCTGGGAGGCAGCGCCAGTGCCCGGCCAAGGACCGCCTGGCGTGCCGGCTGCCGCAGCCGACACAGCGAGGAAGGCAGCACGCAGCCAAGCAGGACCGGCTTGGCGAGGGCTTGCCGGGGCGTGCTGCCCCACCAAAGCCCCTGGGGTGATGGTTAAAGAGATGCTTCAGGCCACCCTGGTGCTCCAAGGCCAGGGACGCAGCCAGCATCTCTCCAGGCACCAGCTTCCCTGGCATGGAGGTCCAGTCTGAGGTCTCCCAAACCCCCTGTCTGTGGCAGGGCATCCCTATGGGAGCCCTAGGGCACAGAGAAGCGAACCCACTTGGGGATCAGCAGATGGTTAGCAACACCTCGGAGCACCTCTATGTTCCTGCAAGAGCCTGGTGCTCCCTCAGAAAGCATGTAGCAGTGGACTGCAAACCAGGAAAGGCTGGTGAGGATGGCCAGCCAGCCTCTTTACTGCTCTGCTACCAGAGGGAAACTGAGGCAGGGAAGGACTGGGACATGGCCACGCATCAGACAGGGCATCCGAGATTGGAGGTTTCAGCTTTTACTGCTAATTCTCATCACACAGCCACCCTTGCAGCCTGGGTATAAGTGTGTGCATGGGGGGACAGAGAGAGAAGAGGTGGCAGGAAAAGAGCACAGTCCAAAGCAGAAATGCAAAGTGCCTCAGACCAATCCTGTGGTTCACGGAAACGAGGAGCCCAGTGCCACGAGCGGTGCCTGGCCCATGCCCTGTCCCAAGGCAGGTTGGCCCTGCCACTCCAGCCAGGTGGCCACATAGGCCACATAACCTGGCTACTAAACGCCTCAGGCAGCAATGTCGCACCCACAGTAACCCAGACAGCCCCAGCTCCCACCCTCCTGGTGCGGAGGCCAATGCAAAGAGCACAACCCAAACCAGCACAATGCCCCCAGCACCAGAAAAAGCTGACTCACAGGCTGGATCTGACCCATGGGCTGCCACTTGGCCTTCAATAACACACTGTCACATTGACCCAACCCCACAGCCCGTAAAATTCACGGGCAAGTAGTTGCCAGATGTGCCCACACCACCTCCGGAGCAATAGCTGCTTTCCCAGCACTCAGCCCTGGAGMCGGCACAGCTCTGCCCCGTGCCATGGATAAGTGCCGGCGTGCTCGATGCACATTTCCCCAGCACAGCTTGACTTTTCAGCATGGGATGGGGGAGTTAACAAGAGGCAATGCTTGCTGCAAGGTGTTCCTGGGGGTCTGTACCCCACCCGAGAGCAATCATGTGCTCTTACAGCACGCATGACATGAGCACACTGATGAATGCTACCTTTGTAAGGGAAGGACTCACCAAACAGTGCGAGCAGGGGTCCACCGGGCCTCCCAATCTGTTCATCCCCATGCCCCTGCCCCAGTTCTCCTCGATCGCCTCTCTCTTTGCTCTCTCCTGCCTGAGACAGCTTCCCAAGGACTTGGGTAGCCCATCAGTGGTGCCTTTGAGGACAAGAGCGTTTGCCCACCAAGTGCTTCTAGACAGGACCAGGCAGTCCCAGCTCCAGGCTGGATCAGGACAGGCATATCTACCCATCCACTGTCTGCAAAACAAGTCCTTGAGGTCCTCCCTCCAGCCTGGCTTGGCCTGTATAGATAGGCAAATGCCACCAGGATATGCAAACCCCTCCCCAAACTGGAGGGTCAGCCCCATTTCACTCCTGGAATGCACCATGAACCCAGGAGATAGGTCTCGGCTCCCAGAAGAATATTGCCCCTGGGTAAGCAGGCAGCCCCAAGCCAGAAACACAAATGCGCAATGGGAGAAGAAGAAATAAAGGCAGAGATGCTCCGGAGACGCAGCCCGGGCCCCTTTATTGCTCCAGGCACAGCTCAGAGCAATCACAGCTTCTCATCCTCTGCTGGTCTCCCCAGAGATGGCTACTCCAGTTTCCTCCCAAAATATACTAGACACAGCCCTATCCCTCCCCCAGCACATGCTTTCAGGTCCTCCAGAAGGTCAGTAAAGCCCAGGGATTTCTCCCTCCTTTCCCCTCCTCTCTTCCTCCTGCGTAGCCAAAGCGATGCACCCGCTCCAAGTGACGGAAGGCGGCCCCCTCCCAGTAGCCACCTAGCTCCAGGAGAGGACGTGTCCCAAGCAGGGAAGGTCTCTCTCTTCTTGGAAGTCCCCTGCGACCTTCCAAAGCGCTGYGACTGGCGGCCGTGCCAGGGCAAGCCTGGGCAAAGCAGCTAGGGTAGATTGTATTTCGTGCCCGGGCGCAGCACGCTGAGCGCCCAGTCCCCCCGGAGCGGCACAGGGCACGCCAGCCCCCTCTTCTCATTAGCAATGTGCTGCRAGAGATTTATGCGGTGACAAAATTTAAAGCCTGAAGCAGAGCGAAACCAAGCGCCTCCCGGCGCCTCTCCATGCGCGCTGGTGTAAATCAGGAGAGACTCTAATGAAGTCTGCGGAGGAAGGCAGCTCGGCCGCGGCTGCCCCGCAGCCTGGCCTCCCACCCCGCTGCACCCTGGTGGGTGCAAGCACCATCCCACCCCACGTCCCCGCGGCCAGTGAGCGACCCCGGCACGCGGTCAGCACCAGGGTAACGCTACCGGATCCGGCGCCCCACAGCTTGGGGAGAGTCCTGTATTTCTCAGAGGGGCTTTCTCGTGCTACCGCCTCCCAGTTCAGGGCTTCGCCCTGACCTGCATCACCTCAGGGAAGGCGCAGGAACCCCAGTCGCCCTTAGGAGGTCCCTCCTTCCCTCAAAGCACACGCAGGCTCTGCACGCAGCCCGTCACAGAGCCACACGCACACCCTCCAGCCCAGCACCGGCACAAACGGAGGGAGAGGGGCCCAGCTGAAAGAGAAGAGCTTTATCTGATGAATATTCAACGCGCAGCTGAAATTCCAGGTCCACAGCTAATCCTTAAAGATCGCTGCTCCGTGGGGAATCTCGGGCCGGTTTGCGGGATAGAGGATCAGAGGAGCTCAAAATGGAAAAGACCACATATTACAGATAACAGAGGCCGTTCCTCGCAAGGGCAGGGAAGAGCTGCAAAGAGAGGGACTTATTTGCCTCTGCCTTCCTGGCTGCTCTAAGTGTTTTCCAGCCTCCTCTGTTGAGTTAACGTCCTTTCAGATTAGCTGCTGAAGCTGTGGCCTTGCAGCTGAGTGTCGGTTATTTCCAGGATTAGGCTGGTTGCAATTACCGAAACATCCAGCGCGAGTGCAGGTGAAGGGACGACAGCTGAACCGCTTCCCTTCCTCTCCCTGCTCCCCAAAATCCCCCTGCTTTGCCAGCCGCCAGCCCCGCTCCCAACAGCGCTGGCTCTGCCCGCTCCCTGCAGCCCCAGCGGGTCTGTTCTTGCAGCAGGAGGAGAAGGAAAAGCCAAGTATTACTTGAAATAAAACATGCCCCCGTGAGCGGGTTGCAGCAGACGCAGCGCAGCTGAGCCCACGCGGGACGCTGCAAAGCGATGGATTTAACAGGCTGGCAAGGCAACAGGAGACTTTCCAACGGCCCAAACAGGCCCAAGCCCATCCGCTACCTCTCTCTGCTCCACCAAATGCCCTCCAGACACTGCTGGGACCTTGGTTATCCCTCTCGAGCTCCGCAGGGCAACRGTAACCCATGCTCCGCCGGGAAGGGTGCCACTGCCGGCGTGGGATGAGGCAGCCCTGCATCAGGGACTCGCCGGAGCAACGGTGTCGGATSCTGACACGCACACGCATACTCCATCGGCACGGTCAACCTGCTCCACCGCAGCGCCCTTCGCTGGTGAGGAGCTCAGCCTCCAGCTGGGCCCCACGCCGCTGCACGCGCCGGGCTGTAGCGGGGAGCATACAGCACCTACAGACCCGCAGGCCTGGCCCCGCACCTCGTCCCTGCGGGGCGGGCACCGGAGCCGGCCATCTGCCAGCCCAGCATCCGCTCCTGCACCTCACCCTCCTGGTCYCGACGCTCTCGTCTCCTTCCACCCCCCCGTCAAAAACACCCCTTCCGACAATAAACTAACTGCTAGCTGTGTGAATTCATCCCATTTTAATCTTCACGGTGCATCAGCATGGGGGGAAAAAACAGCAATTTTTTTTTTGTCTTAATCTTTACCTGGGGTCATATTTACTAATCCTCTCGCTAATCCTCCAACGCCTTCACAWATAAAAAGGCCCCATCCTCCGCGGGGCTGAGCGCCTTGGAGAGGGGCTGCGAGCTCAGGCTTCCCGCAGCAGGCAGTGCCAGGCAGAGACCGCTCGCCGCGCTCGGCGGCGCCGCGCTCGGGAAGTTTGGCAGGGAGGGGAGACGACACGCCGAAGCCACAGCCCAGCAAATTCGTGCAAAGAGGCTAAAGGCCTCTCAGCGCCGCTGGTTTAGTATTCAGGGTGACGCCAGTTTTTCCCATTAAGACGGCTAATAAGCATTTTTAAAGGCTCTTTATTTAGAGGAGCAAAACCTAAAGGTGGGAAGAAGGGAATCAAAGCAGCATTAGGAAGATCTGGACGCAGCAACCAACGGAGGAAACCTCTACAGCTCTCAACTGTCGGGAGCTCATACACTCAAATATTTAGGGGAAAGGATGATCAGCTGCCTCTTAGAAAGGACTCAGGGAAAAGCCGTCCAACTGCAAGCTTGCGTTCCTTGTGGCAGAGCTGCCCCGAGAGCCCCAGGGCAACCTGCCCGCCAGGCGCTCCCTGGCCACGCTGGCGAGCGCGTCTGTCCCACGGCACCGTGCAGGGCACCGCTCAGCCAAGGCAGCCTCCCTGCCACGCTCCAGCGACGATGCCTTTTCCCTCCTCTCCTCTTCCCCCTCCGGGGGGGGGGGTGCAGCTCTTCCTCCTTTACGCCTCGCACAAGCMCCGGGTTGTGCTTTCCTGGGGCCGCTGCTCAGCCCAGATCCAGCCCCTTCCCTCCCATCACGCCTCTGCTAAAGGCCAGGCCCAAACATTGCTTCGTTGCTCTCTTTGCAAAGTATTTCGACACCTACGTGATAAAACAAACTCATCAATAGAAACGCCCTGACGGCTGGCTTTCCCCTTCCTTCCTTCCTCCTCCGCACACATACCCAGCTGCTCGCTTTGGAAGCGCCCATGTGTGAACACACAGCTTTCCCGAGCCAAATTGTGTCAGTCTGGCATCACACGCTGCACTAGAAAAGTCCTGCCGGGGACCAAAGCGCCCCAAGATGAGGTGCTCTGCAAGCACTTCCCGAGCAGCACGGCAAGCCACATGCGCCGCGTTAGGAGGGGAAACCAGGAGCGAGGCAGGAAGCGGGAGGCAGATGTTACCCGCTGAGCAGCGAGGGGAAACTGAACTCGCGTYGCCTGCTCCCAGTTTAGCACCTTAAAGGTGGCACGTGCCTCTCTCCAGCGCCGCCGGACAGCCCCTGCGGTGAAGGCACAAGGGTCTCGGGCCCTGAACGCTACAGGAGCCGTCGTGGCCAGGCCAGCAGCGAGGCGGTGGGCTCTCCGTGCTTGCCACGTCACCCGTCGCAGCCCAGGGAGGGACTGACCGAAGCGCAGCAGCGCTGGGGCCACCTCGGAGCGGCGCTGCCCTTCTGCGCCTCGGTGGCCCCGAGCGTAAAGGACAGTGGCTCTCTTCCCCCCGGGGAAGGGGCTCAGCGGGGACGGACAGACAGACAGACACTGAGCCCCTTGCACGGTCCCAAACGGCAGCGGCAGGCGCCCTCCCCGCAGCTGTCCCCCCCCGCCCCCCAAACACCCCAGTGCACCCCGCCGCCGGCAGCCCGCGATCTAACTAGTTCTGTCAGCGGGCCCCGCTCGGACGCGAGACAGCGCACGCTCGGCCACCGCCGGCACCTCGCTGCGCCGGGCTGGAATTTGCAAGCTGTCCTGACGCATTAAAGCGCAAACGCCTCGCGCCTTGCTCGCAGACCTGCCGCCGCCGCTGCGGGGGGCCGCGGCGGCCCCCTCCCACGGCGCCACCGCTCTCCCACCCCTCCTGGCCACCCCGCGGACCCCCAAACCTCCCAGCTCCCGTCGCCTTTTATTTTTAGTTTTCCTCCCCCCAGCTTTAAATAGCTGCTTCAGCGGAGCTGGGAAGCGCCGGCAGACTCCCACCTTGGATTTCACGGCCGAGTGACGCTTTCTGCRCGCACCCCCCACCACCACCACCGTGCGCCAGCCACTGCAGCGGCTCCGGCCCCCGCTCCAGGCCTGACCCTGCCCTTGGAAGGACAGCCGGCGATAAAGGCGCCGGAGAGCAGCCGGGAGCCGGGTGCCTGGCTCCGCAGTCTCCTTGGATAGCGCCGAGCCAGCTGTTTATCTCCAGGCCGCCCTTCCCG
Source organism: Rhea americana (assembly GCF_003343005.1). Classification (NCBI taxonomy): domain Eukaryota; kingdom Metazoa; phylum Chordata; class Aves; order Rheiformes; family Rheidae; genus Rhea; species Rhea americana. The sequence goes on from NW_028186382.1 coordinate 937,223, forward strand.
TGCTCCCAGCACCGCACCAGCCTATTCCCACCTGGAGATAAACCATCCGGGGTAGACCCTTCCCTTGGGGCCGGCCAGCAGCCCGGGCACCCGCCACTCTCCCCATCCCACCGAGCCGACAGACGCTGGGCCGCCACGACCACCCCTTCCCCAACACGCCCAACTTTGCATTCAAAGCCTCAGCTCAGTGGCCACCATCAGCCAGAGGCCAGACGGGCCCGCGCTGGAGACGTGACCGCTCAGTCCCACCCAAGGCTGATGTGGCACCTTCCAGACAGGCCCCATCCCCCCCCGTGGCAGTCCCCAGGACATCTCCCCAGGCCACTCCCCTAGCAAGGGTGTGACAGCAGGCACGTTGTCCTGGGCAGGTCCTTCCAGACCTTTCCACCACACCGTAGCACTGGGAACGAGGGCTGCAAGAGACCCGGGCACGTGCCAAGACCGTGGGCAGAAGGGACGTCCCAGTCCCCATCATCAGTATCCACCTGCCCACACTACAGATGATGCTCTCTAACCGCCGTAATACCTCACATATGCGGGTGGCTGCATCTGCCTATGGCCTCTGGCACACCCCAGACCTCACTTGTAAAGGAGGCATCCGTCCTGGGGCTTTTACCACAGCCAGGCACGTGAGACGGGCCCYGTGGCAACCAGCCGCGCTGCTCCCAACCGACGTGCCCACATACTGCAGCAGCCGGGCAAACTGCAGCGGGATCCCCGTGGGAGGAGGGGACAGAAACAGCAGGCTGGAATAAGAGCGTGAAGAAACGCTTCTTGCGTGCTCTGTCCGGAGCCAGCTAACGAGGCCATATTTGAAATGCTTCGCATACCTCCGGTCATCAGATTAGTGAGATGAAGAAGGTAAAGCAGAGGGCAAGGCGAGCACTCCCCAGAGTCGGCGATCCTCAGCCGCTCGCTCGCAAAGGTTACAGGAACTAGGGGAAAAGTCTCCGGCAGCGCCACGCGGAGAGCCAGGCTCGGAGAGGGGCCGCACCGCCGGGCGGCCCAAGGTCAGGCACCAGCTCCAGGCAGGCGGCGGGGCCAGAAGTGGGTGCGGGAACCCAGCGGCAGCTCTCTCCCGGCACAAAGAAGCGAAGCCTGTGGGTACTGCCATTGTGCCGGGTCCCAGCTGGCAGGAGATGTGGTTCAGCACAGCACAGAGGAAGGATGGAGTATCTGAGTGCAACAGGGCAGCCTGGCACAAGAAAGAGGGCMCAGGGCCCTGCGTGGCAGGGTGCTGCATCAGAGCATAGCAGTTTAAGCCAGGAAGAAGGTCAGTGAGAGTGGAGGGCCCCCAGCACCTGCARGACAGACTGCAGTGCTGTTATTTGAGCAAGGATGCTGAAATACTGCAAGTGGGGGGAAAGTTGTGGGGCAGAATGGCTCAGCTCAGCATTCAAACTCTCCCCTCAGCCTGGCACTCATCCACTCTTGCTGTCCCTGGGCCTGCTGCCACCTCTGAGCCACAAAGGCCACCTTGGATCCCTTGCCTACACACAGCCCAGATGAGGACTAGAGCTGCCAAAAAGAGACAAGACTGCGCACAACCTCCAAGCAACATTTGAGGGCACAATTCTTTCTCTCTTGACATGAACTCAAATCTTCCCCTATATATATATATTAAAAAAAAAAMCAACTCTTGCAAAGCTAAAGGAAGAGTGCTGCTTCACTTTTTCCCAAAGGTTTGCTCAATTCCTAACACTCATGCCTGGGGGTCTTGAGCTGTCCTTGAGAAATCGGAGCTCTTTRGGCATAAATGCCCCCTCACAACTACGTTCTAGCTCTCAGCCAGCTGCAGATGCTGGACAGCAAGGACCAGTCAGCAATGCCTCTAATCAATAACATGTGGGTACAGCAGAAAGTCTACAGAGCACAGAGAAACCAAAGGGAAACTTAGCCCCCCAGAAGYAATGGAGAATGAGAGCTGGGAACACCTGTAACAGCAAACATTCAGGATTATTCAGAGGCATAGTCTTTGAGACCTTGAAATGACAGACCCTGGACCTGGATCCAGACCACAAACAACTTTTCTGCTCAAGCCTCTGAGAGAGAAAAAGAAGTACACAAGTCACAAGGGCAGGCTCAAGTAAAAATTCAGGAGTAGTGACCCCAGGACCCTGGGGATTCCTGGGAACCATCTGGGATCAAAATAGATGGAACAGTGTTGCCTCTTTGGGCTCAGAGGAAGACTCTCATGAAGACAATTGTGGGAGGTAGATGTGGCCAAGATATTTYTATCAAAAATTGGAATGGAGACAAGAACTCAAGGTGGGATTGCGAAGGCAAAAATGAAACATCCAACAAGTCATGGTCACAAGCTAGACTAGGGCTGCCTTCAAACAGCAGGCAACCATCAGGAAACCAAGAAATGACCAGGAACAGCACAGGCAAAGGAAGCTGGAAGTGAACATGCCCAATACCATCATGCCAGAGAACAAATCCAAACCTTGCTCAGGCCTGAACCGTCTCTAGAAACTATAAGTGCTGAGTAAACTATTTTAGGGTCAGATGCATCTCAAAATCATAGGGCCACATTCAGCCCAGTTGCACCCATTATCTAACATTCAGTGGAATCACTCAGATTTATCCCARTAGCAGAGCTGGATCCACAGTACCCTTTCCTACACCTGCTACCAAGACATTTCAGGAACACAGAGAAAGCCTTGTGGGTGCAACAGCTATTTGTCTCACCTTGGAGTGCCCTGAAGTTAGTTCAAGCCAAGCTGCTTGAGATTTCAGAGGCCATTGACCAGGGATTGGAAAGAAATGGTACTGTCACTTGGGGTTAGCTTTGATCCAGCCAGGGAGCAGGCAAGTTGCTGCTTCCTGAAGTAAGGTTTCTCATGCCAGCAGGATCTGGTGCCACGAAGCTGAGGATCAGGCCTTTAGGGTGAACCTGATCCAATGACTCAGAAGAGAGACTCTGTATCTTACAACATAGTGCAGGGCCCACTTATTACCTGCAACATGCTCTCACTGAAGAATTATATCATGCCTTCAACAAGAGATAAAGCCAATGATCTAAGCCTTTTTCCAGTTCTCATCTCTCTGAGCTGGGAGAGGCAAGGTGGGGAAGTACATCCCACTTGGAAAGTCAGAAGGCAGCATTTCCTTTCTTCACCATCAATTCTAGGGACAAGGCCAACATATACCTTCCTTGGTCAAGACAAGCACTCTGTAGGCATCACTCCATAAAGGTGACGGGTCCTGTGCTACATCCTTCCAGMACAAAGGATGTCCATGTTTGGCCTGTGGAAGACCTTCTGGTACAACTGTTACTGAGCTGGACCTCAAATCCCAAGGCCAGAATATGGATTGTGAGTCAAATATTCACAATGTGAATTCAGTAAGGGAGGCAAGGGACATTCAGGCCATTACCCGAGTCCCTTTTCCATACCATAAACTCATCTCTGGGTTGCTGCATGTGTAGAGATCCACRAAGGACACTTCCCTTCCAAGAAGCAGCACAGAAAGCTAGTTTTGCACAGAGGATGGGACAGGTCACACAACATTCATGGAACAGGGCAGGAGAGACCACTATGCAGATGCCACCCTCAAAGCAAGAGATCACAGAGCACCTCCCAGGGAGGCACATGAGGCCATGTCAGACAGATGGGTGGAGGTCAGAGACAGTAGACAATATGCACATGTCAGGGAGCATCAGCCCATAGGCTCCCAGTGAGCTTCGTTTGGACCAACCCAGCATCAGCGAAGGCAGCAGAGAAAGCCTGAAGCAAGCACATGCAGGATGCAACTGCCGTTCAYACTGGACAGACAACTGCATTCAAATGTGGGCAAGGTAGCCTGCTGCACAAACAGGTCCAAGCACTCCTGCAAACACATGGAATCCTTCAGCTTTATTCTGCCTCTTGAAAAACTTATGACCTTAAAAATCCTTTTATTCATATAATAACAGGCTGCCACCCTTGCACAGCAATGACTGTCATCCAAGTCGATACAGTGCCCTCCACCTGCTTCCAAGCCATCAGGGAAGATGAGCCAGGATGAAACAACTCCAGGCACATTAATGCAGCACATCCCAAGCCCTACAGCAYCACAAAGGTAAGGATATTGGGCAGGGGGAGGACCTGCTGTTTGGCAAAACACAGCCATGCCATGAGCACAGAGATACTGATGGGCTCAAAAGCTTTCTTCAACTGTCTTCAGACACTTGAGGGCCATCGTCCAATGTACATTATACCACCATCCCACACACACCTGCCATGCCCTTTTTCTGGACTCTCTCAAACATGATGGGATCCACAGCCWCTCATTCTGGGTCACTCTGCCCTGCACCCCAGCTCTTGGGARCTTTCCTAGGGCAGGGCTCATCTCACAAGTCTGTGTCCGATCCCCGGCTCCAACKCTGCTGCCATCCTGGAAGTCCCCCAAGAGACCCCACAAGGGCTGTGCACGGGCATGGAGCCGGCAGCTAGCTGCTCTTGTCCCCATCCCTGCCTCTCACCCCCTGCCCTGCCCAAGGATAGCAGCTTCACGCAGCCACCCCAGGACAGTGTATTCATGCTCCACCTTCACTCCTGGGCCCATGCTCACGATAAAGGTTAAACCTGCTGCAGGGCTGATCCTGACCCACTCCCCACAGGAGAGCTACCTCTGAGGTGGAACAAATTCATGTACCCTCTCTATTTGCCTGAGCCCAAGCTTCATGGGCAGGAGCAGCAGTTCCTCATCTGGCCACTGTTTTGCTCCCAACACCTCTTCCCTTCTCTCCCTCCTAYGCCACAGCTCCTCCTTTCCATCCTTCCTCCTGCTTTCCCCTGCCCCRTCCACCTCATGGCTTGCCAGACAGGAAGGAAAATAGTTGATCTCAGAGGCCAGTTACCACCAGCAACTCCCGTCCCTTCCCGTCGGTCCCAGTCCATCACCCTCACTGACTGGTCGCATCTCTAACAGAGCAGAGGGTGATTTGGGGCAAGAACAGCCAAGGTTCTCTTCTACTCTCCAGCTCTGGATGCAGCCAGGCCTCCCATCTCCCCCAGACAGCAGCTCCAGCGCTCCCCAGCCCATCCGGACTTTCAATTCCCAGTTACGTGGGGCAAGACACAGCCACTTTGGCCAGGTCATGCTCAAGGGCGCTCACTGTGAGATGGAGCCTGAGGGCTGCAAACCTCTCTCCCTCCCCTCTGCTCAGCCTTTGGAGGAGAATTTTGCTCCTGGCTGTTAAACAGAGCAGGAGAAGCCTGCAGCAGAGTGGAAAGGTGGGGTYGCCCCTAGCTGGGAAGGTGATGGAGCCCCTGGAAGGCCCCCAAGCTCCCAAGAGTCAAAGTTGAGWCAGGGGAAAAGGGGGGAAAAAAACGCCTTTGAGTGCAATATTTTAGTTGAGCAACAGAGCATGAGTAAAGGACGGAGGCTTTTCGTGGTCTGGTGAGTTTAAGCTATGAGCTGAAAGTTTAACTATTAATACACTTAATCAAGAGGTTGTTCCTACACCCAAGGTTTAGGAAAACAAATGTGCCACCAGAGCAAAGAGAGGGACAGGAGTTGACAGGGCTAGACTAGGTCAACGCAGCCCTAGTGACGTGCTCCTGCTCTGGGCTGTGCACTGCCCAGCCTCCCTCTCCTCGGGAGGGAGGAGGCCATGAGCCYGGGACAAGCCGGCGCTGGATCCGGCTTTGGCAGCCCCTGCTCTGCTCGTCCTCGGCACCATCAGGGCTGCAACCTAGTAACAGCACCGGCGACACCAGGCGATGCCCCATCGGCAAGGGACAGCAGCTGAGCCAAGCTGGTGCGAGGGTGAAGCCCCCCTGGGATRGGGACAGGGCCAGAGGGCAATCAAGATCCAGCGGGAGATGTGCTGCACGCGCGCCCTCGCCCCCTCCTGCCCCAGGCGCCTCCGCTTTAGCCCCTGCTGCCTACGCCAGCCACATTCTTTTATCGCTGAGAAACAGGCTGCATTTTGGAGAGCGGCATCGACAAATCCCCCCCACACACCTTGCCGGCTCGTTTTGCGCCATGGGCTTCTGGCCGTGGGGCTGAGGCTGCTGCTGCACATGCCACGTGCCCCGAGGTCGGCAGTGGGGAGGCACCTGACGGCACCGCGTCCGCTCCCCACTTCCCCGCCGCGATATCCATGTCAAGGACRGCTCCGCTCAAAGCCTCAGACAACTCCCGCGTTTTTTCCCACCGTAATCTGCACGGCGTGGGCAGCGACGGCTGGGGGGGGCGTGCAAAGTGCATCGATTCACACGCACCTCCCTGCGCTTTCCCAGGCCCCTGCCTCCTCCTCGCCCAGGCCGCGGCCCTCGATGCGCCKGGGGACCACCACCACCACYCCCTCCAGCCCTCGCCATCCCACACGATGCACGCGGAGCAGCCGGGTCACCAGGCAGTGCTCCGGTGAGTTCGGCTAACGATCCCCAGCGTGTCCTCAAGCAAAGGCACCTCCGAGCGCCTGACTCTGCCCATCCGGCTCACGAGCCCCAGCGTCCGGCGCAGGCTCGCCCCGCAGTTAAAGCGAGCGCAACGCTCAAAGCCGGGATGAACTTCCGAGAGCTCCGAGCGGCTCCTTTGTTAGCTGGCTGTTATTGTCCCCCGCCGGCGGGTCACCCCGGCGTCAGCGCCGGAGGTCGGAGCGCAACATCTGCGAGCCTGCTGACGCTCACCTCGTGGAGCGAGCTCCTTCCCACGTCCCGAGGGGGATGTCGCCCGCTCCCGGCACTGCCCGCCTCCAAGGGCCAATGCTCCTAAAACCATCCATCGCCTCACGGGCGGCTGCAGCCGGGCGCTTTCCATGGCCTCAGCCCGCGTGCGCAAGCTCCCCRACGCCGGCAGGAGCGGCAACGCTTTCAGGGTCGCCGGCTCAAGTCGCACGGCAGCAGCGGGATGAGAGCTCTCGGCCGCCTCTGAAAAGCCGAGGTTTGCTTTTCCTGTTGTGGTTTGTCTTTCCCCGCGGGACGCGGGGAGTTCCTCGCTTGCTAAAGAAGCTGTTTCCCGCAGGATATAATTTTTTTTTTTTTAAGAAAAAAGCAGATTGACCAAGCGGACACGGGAATGCTTTCCGCACCCTCAAACACAGCCCTCCAAGGAAAACCAGCTCTGCTTTCCCAATAACCAGTGCCGCATGGAGGCGAACACCTTGATCCAGGTTTCCTGGCCTCCCCCTGCTTGTCTGCAGGCCGATGTTAAAGCAGCCCAGAAACGCAGCCGAGAAACAACTAAATCAAAGGGAAACGAGTGCAATGAGACAGAAAGCACAGCAGCACGTTCAGGCGAGTGTAACAGYGGCCGACAGTCACTCCAGTCTGCTACATAGGACCTGGGAGACTGCCCAGAGGCTGGGGAGCCCTCCAGAACCCAAGGGCGATAAGCGGGACGGAGTCAAGGAGGAAGCTGCAGGCTCAGTYTGGCATCTCCCAGTTCCTCTGGGGTTCAGTGGGACCCTCCGCAACAGCTTGYAGTGGTTGCCGGCAGCCCACGCCCRCCACTTTCCAGTTCGGCACGAGGGCTCCCCAACAGCACCAAGCTGAGGATGCGCGCGCTGAGCTGCCCATCCCACCCCAGCACRCAGCCTCGCAGGAGCAACCTGTGACACGGGCGGCCGCAAGAGCGGCCTCCGCTCACAGCGAGCAAAGAGCCGGGCGCGGGATCGCCTCCGCGGTGGCGGGTAAGGACGAGGCCAGCGGGGGCTGAAACGCTGGCATGCCTTTGCAGAAGGGGCCGCTGGCACAGCAGGGTCCCCTTTCCAAAGAAACAAAACTTCCCCTGACTTCTTTAGCRGGAGCCAGTAAGTCCCATCCCAACCCCCACCAGACCCCCGCACAGGGGCACCCCAGTGCAGCAGCAAGGCGCTTCTTCGGGCGACGCTTCCAATGCACCCGCTGCCCCGGGCACGTGAGCCATCCCCCGCCACTTCAAGGGAACTGCTCCCGGGAGTAAAGGTTGCCAGGCCAGGGTCAGGCCCGGCTCGGCACACATGTGATCCGTTATCACAGGATGTGTGTACAGCTTTGTTTATGTGTAGGACGCAGAACGAGGAGGACTGTTCCCCCCCTCCGCTTCTCTCTTTTCCTAATCAATCATTTGAGCAAAGAATGAAATGACCCAAACCGAACACCGGCCTGAAATAAGAAGGATGTCTCTGATTACAGGATACAACCTTGCCACAAAAAATACTAATACTACTAATAAAAATTAAAGAAAGAAAAGCTGTTCACCCATGGGGCCTGTCTGACTCTGATTCAGCGGAGTTTTGTACAATAATCACAACATTCAGTCATCATTCACAAAATCCACTATCGTTTTACAGCTGGCAGCACCCGCTCTGGATGCGTATTAGACATATTACACATTGTACATTGCGATTTGTCTGCTTCCATTTAATCTTTTATTCTTAGAGTATGTTCAGTGCCCTCACATCAAACGCAGGGGGGAGCGGAGCTTTATGAATTGCATATTACAGATCCACCAGCAAAGTGGGAAAAAAATTACTTTGCAAGGAGGAGGAAAAAAAAACTTCAGTTACTTGTTACACATGGCTCAGCTATACGGAGCGGCACCGTTCCCACGTCCACCCCTCAGCTGTCGCCGGCAGAAAACAAAACTGCGCTTGCCGTGCGAGCGAGAGAAACCCCAGAGGATGCAACCGACTGCGGGGAGGCAAAAATCTGCTGGCAAACAAA
>NW_028186382.1:947131-948407 GCF_003343005.1 Rhea americana
GGCCCCCGCTCCCGTGGGGAGGCACCGCGGCGCGTCCACCCCCCTCCACCGTGGGCTTCCCCAACCCGCACCCACTTGCCGGGGTGTCCCACCGGGGTGCTCCCCCATCCTTTCTGCTCCATAGGGCGGCGGCCCGGRGTGGGCTCCTATGCCCGCCCCTCCCCCCCACGCACCCCTCTGGGATGTCACCTCGGGGTGTCCCTCCTCCACCCTGTCCAGACCCCCCCACAGCCAGTGGCACCCTGCTGTGTGCCCCACTCCACCCATGTGGGTTGTCACTCCAATGAGGGTGACGCCCTCACACCCCATATGCCCCCACAGGGTCCTCCTGTCCCAACTGCCCCATCGAATGTCATCCCGCAGCACCCCCMCACACACATCTACCTGTGGGGCATCACCCCAGGGTGCTCCTGTGTTCCCACCACACACACTCCCCCCCACACTCCCCTCCTCCGCAGCGTCACCCCAGTGCGGTGTGCGAGGAGCCAGCTGGGCGCCCGGCAGCCGCTCGCAGAAGACATCTTAGCTGATGGCATCTGAACCTCCGCAAACTGCCCAGCGCTGCTGCTGCTGCAAGGCCGAGCCACAACGTGCCTGCTGCCTCCTGGGGTGAAAAGCCCAAGCGACCACTTCTCAGCCTCAAAGAAGGCTGAAATAAATGTCCCCGGCTGGTGCACCTGAGCTTGCCACCCCCACCTAAACCCAAGGCGTTAGCAGCCGGAGGTGAGGGGGGTCACCATGCCAAGGAGAGAGCTCCCAGGATCCTGAATCTTGCTGCTTTCTAAGGCAAAGCGTCCTTTGCCCTCTGCACCATAGAAATTGCCCCCACCCACCACCACCCCCAGCAGGTAGACAGCAAATAACCAAAGATGCAAAAATAATCAGCCAGCTAGAGGGAGGGGGGAAGGATCTTCTGAGGTGTGGCCCCAGCTGAGCTATGCTCAGCCCAGAAGTTTGCTGCTAAACTTCTTTGCATGCCTCCCCCCCCCATCCCGGCAAAGTGGAGTTGGCTTCAGGATAAGCCCATGCTGTGCTCTGACTCCCGCAAAGCCGTGCATGGAGCGTCCTCTAAAATGAGCGCAGCCCCAGGTTCTGGAGGGGTGGGTTGGGGGGGTCGGTTATTAGTGGCGGGGAGTGGAAGACAGGAGTCAAAAATTTATCGGAACACCCTCTTTGGCAGAGAGTGCTGCAGCTTTCCAGGGATGCAACACCAAGCAGCCCTCTGTCCTGCAGACTTTTCAGTTGCCAGCAAATATCCAAAACCTTGCAAAAAAAA
>NW_028186382.1:948529-967228 GCF_003343005.1 Rhea americana
CCCACCCCCAGGAACACAAAATCATTCCCCACCCCAACTTGAGCCTTTAAACGAAACAAAACTGCAGACAGTGCGGTGGGGACAGGGAAGGGGGGGGCACGCAGAAAACATAACGTGAAAGCAAATGTGAATGCGCCGTTTGTATTTGACACACGTCTCGTTAATTATGCAAGTTTCACATATTTAGTAACCGGGATTTTCGGACGCGGTTGCTGCTGGCGTGCCGACGCGCTCCCTTCCCCGCGAGCCCGACGCGAGGCGCTTCCCCCCGACCCTCCCTCCAGCAGCACGGCGGGCAGAGTGGGGCCGGGCGGCCAGGGGGTGAGGGGGGCACATCCGGCGAGGGGAGCGCTCCAGCAGCCCGGGAGCACCCTTGCCTGTGCTCCAAAAGGCTCTTCCCAGAAAGCTGGAGCGCCTTGCCCTCGGACACACGGCATCCCAGTGGTGGCCGGCTCCCCGCCAGGGCTGAGCCTGGAGGGCGGCTACCCGCCGCAGCCCCAGCCCCACGGGCAGGCCACCTCACCCGGCTCTCAGAGAGGTCCTGGGCATTTCGTTGCCGCTTGGAGAGCCGGTTTTAGGGGCCGCTCCGAGACGCAGGGCTCTAGCAGCCTCCCTTGCAGAGACAGGGCCACAGCAGAGCCCATCRCAATTGCGCCCGGATTGCGCAGACCCCGGTCGGCCTCATGCCCTAACCACCGAGCTGAAGTCCCCCAAGCCCAGGGACACCACAGCCCTTGCAGAAGGTCCTTGCACAACCATGGGGCAATTTCACCTGCTAGCAGGCTTGGAAAACTCCAGTAAATGGAAATTACCTTTATGGAGGCCTGAAGCCACTTAAAGCATCAGGCTGTGCCAGTCTGGATATGGACAACCTCGTGCCCATGTGGCACAGCAAGAAAACCCGCCATGACCTTAGAGGGCGACAGAACGGGCGCTGCACTCAGCTAAGGGGGAAACCGAGCCACRCGGCGACTTGCTCACCGTTAGGCAGGAAGCCGATAGCAAAGGCAGAACTTCATCCCAGAGCTCCCCAGCAAACCTCCAGCTCCCGAGTGGCCCTGGAGCTGGCACATGATTTGCCAGCATCCCCCTGCTGCTACTGTGGCATTTGCAACAGGACCTGCTGCCAGCATGGTTGCTGCAAGACCAAGGGCCACCGTGGGCAGTTCCCAAGCACCCATACATGCTCCCCGCATCTCCTCTACTCCCTCTCCCCAGGAAATCTGTGCTGAGCTGCCTCTGCACTGCAGAAAGTCCCTGTCTTCCTGGGAATGTCCTTGCACTGCAGCCCAGCGCCTGGGGGCTGCAGGAACACCAGCACTTGTGGGGGGCACAGGAGGGATGGGATGGAGTGTGAAGGGGATGGAGATGAAGGTCAAAGGGCACAGGGATGAAGGGCAAGGTGGACAGGACAGAGGGAGAAAGACAGAGATGGAGGGTGGTGGGGTGGGACTGAGGGTAAGGGGACAGGGATGGAGCAGGAAGGAGACAAGGGATGGAGGGGGCAAGGTGTGGAGGAGAGGGCGAGGGGGAATGGGTGGAGGGCAAGGGAGACGGGGAAGAAGGCAGGTCCGCAAATAGCCATGCCACCTCCCGTCTCTGCATGCCCCAGCTGGCACCGAAATGTTCCCCTSCACGCAGGGCACGCGGCTCCCGTGGCGGGGGCCTGCGCTGTCTCCTCTCCCTGGCTGGTGAGCAAAGCCAGGACCTCCGCACGGCTCCAGACGGAGGCACACGGCCGGGCTGCTACGGCGCAGTTGGAATAAGAGTGGGGGAAGCGGAGGCGTGCACCCTCGCACCGCAGATGGAGCCGGCTAGGCGGCGTGCCAGTGTGCAGCTGGGGAGGGGACACTGGCAGGCCAGCGCCCCGCGTAGGTGGGGGTCACGCAGGTACCCAGCCCCTCGGATGCCAGCAGGATGCAGGGCACTGTGGGATAGCCGCTGGAGGACTGCCAAGGCCGCGTGAGCAAAAGATGCGTCCTAACAACCTCCGGCACAAAAACGCGTTCCAAAAAAAACCCAGCCCAGAGCCCGGCCCAGCCGCCGCAATCCAAGTGGGTTACAGCACGGGCGCCCGCCCGCCGCCTCCTCCGCCTGGGACCCGGTGGGGATGCAGGGCACCTTCTCCCGGAGGGAGCCCAAACCCACGCAGCCGCGAAGAGCAGCCTTGTGCAGGGAGCCCCAGATTTTGGTGACGCCCCTAATTTAGAGGAGGGTCTGGATTTCTTAAGCAGCTGAAAGCCCTGCTGCAACGAGTTTCCTCCTCCCAGTGCCAGAGGACATGGGAAATTAGTGGGACGTGGGGCTGCGAAGCCGGAATAGCTCCTCCAGATGCTGGCCTGCGAGAGCCCCTGGCCCAGCAGGGAGGACGGGCCAGCGCAACCCTTTGGTCTTTTCAGAAATCCCGTTTCCTCCAGCAGCCCTCGCTGCCGTGGCGCAAGAAAACCGAGCCGGAGCAGCTGGGGGCAGGGGAGGGGGGGCGGCGGCTCTGAGCTGACCTGCCTGCGGGCACACCACGGCATGGCTGCTGCGCCCGGGGTCAGCGCGACCCGCCGCGCCGCTCGGCCCCCAGCTCTGGGCTGCCCGGTTCTCAGCCGCGGGCGAACGTGGGCGCGCGCCTTTCTTGGTCGGGTGGCCGCCAGCCCAGCCGAGGGGGGACCGCGGTGCCTCCRTGTTCCCCCAGCAGTGCGGGGGCGGGGGGCTGCGGAGGCTGGCGAAGCAGGGCGCAAAACCCTCGGGTCCCGAGCAGCAAGCGTCAAGAGGGGCCTGCAGCCTGCAGGCAGCTCGCATCGAGCGAGGCTCTGGCTGCGTTAATTTTTAACCCCAGGCGTCTCCCGCGTGGCGCTCACTCGCTCGCCCACCGCCGCCCACCACCCCCAGGGAGGGTGCAGCAGGCGCTTGGCGCTGCCCTGGGGCTGGCCAACCCCCTCGCCCCTGCAGAAAGGGCCTCAGGCTCAGGGGCTGCTTCCTTCCCCCTCCCCCCCCACCCCGTGGGATCCCAGTGCAGGGCTGGGGCGGGCTGGGCAGGGCAGGGGGGGGTTTGGGGCGGGGGGGGGTGCAGCTGTGGGGCCAGCATGCGGCGCTCGACTTTTTGCAAGCAGCATGCGGGCGGCTGCGGTCAGGGCTGTCCCACGGCTCCTCTGCAACTGCAGCAGCCGCTGCCCGGGAATGTCCTGGCAAGAGGGACACGGGCCTCAAAGCAAACACAAGCGGCGCAGGCAGTGGCGAGAAGGGCAGGAAGTCGGTTTCCCTCTGCCCTCTCCCACCCCAGCGCGGCGGCAGCGACGGCGGCGGTGGGGCGAGCCAGCCTGGCTGCATGAGCCCTGCCGCGGGGAGAAAGAGCAGGCGACCGCGGCAGCTGCCATGGGCAGGGGGCTGGGGAGAAACCCCCAGAGGTGGCAGGCGGGGGAGCGTCCCGTCCGTCTGCTCCCCCCCCCCCCACCTCGGCCCGTGGCGCTGGGACGTGCTGCTGCACGGCACAGCCCGGGGAAGCGTTCACCAGAGGCGGAGCAGCTTATCTGCGGGTCTCTGCCTTTGCGCTTAGCTGTCCCCGGCGCCCTGAGGGCTCCAGGGGCTGCTGGGCACAGGGGAGCATCAGCAGATGTCCCTTGCCCATGGAGGTGGCCTCCCCGTGACCGTGGCACAGCGCCAAGCGGCCGGGGCGCAGGGCACCCACTGGTGCCTTCCGCGGGGACACAAGACAAGCCCCCTCCGAAGCAATCCTGCCTGGTGGCTGAGCTGCTGCTTGCGTCAGCGTTAAGGGGGCTGAGATAACGTGTGGGGCACCTGGAGGCCGACTGGGTGCCCCCGGCAAGCAGCCTTTCCCAGCAGCAGGGTAAGTGGGCGTGATGCCTTTTTGCAATGCGGGAAGGCGAGTGGGACTGGGTGCCGGCCTGGCTGCTTGGCGAGCAGGCATGGCTGCAGGAACGCCTACGTGAGAGACGGCAGCAGAGCCACGAGGACATTCAAGCTGCAGTGTTTCCACCTCCGGGGACCCTGGCAGGCGTCTTTTGAGCAGGGATTCGCCTGGAATTCAGACGCCCACGTGGTCCAAAATAGCCTTGCTCCAACCTCCGGAGCACCCTGCAAAAGCCATCTGCTTGTGCAGGCTGGGCAGGCAGCCGGGATGCGGCCGTGGGGCTGGGGCACGTCGGCTCTGCTCAGATCCCTTCCCGGCCACTCCCGCTGCGTACGTCTGCTGCTGGTGGTTTAAGGAAGCGTGCCCAGGCCCTGCGAGAGCGGGACTGGCAAGCACTGCGACACACAGCCAGGCAAGGGACACTCAGCCTGGGTCGGGGTAACACAGGAGCTTTCCTAGTGCCTGCAGCTTTTTGGCTCACCTCAAGCTGCTGCTCAGCAGCAAAGTCTGGGAACACATTAGTGACATGAAAATGCCTGTTCTCAGCCCAGGGCATCTGTCCTTCAGGTGGAAGCTAAAATGCAAAACAAGCYAGACCCACAGGAAAAGTTCTTACTGCCTTGCTTGCATACTCACCCATTTCTTCTCCTGGTCAGCCCTACTTTGCCATCACAGCCCCTGGCCCACCCAGTTCAGCATCGTTCCCATGACAGGACAAGACCCTTCTGCCGCAGTACCTGGGGAGAGACAGGACGGTTGTTYGAGAGGTCCCTTCTTGCAGGCATGCACAGAGGGCATCAGATGGGGCTTGCTGAACCACTTCTGCTTGCAGCAGCTCTCCAAAGTCAGCAAACGTCGTGGTTCAAGGCAATTGCAATTTTAGAAAGGGATATGTAAGTTAAACGATCCCCTCCTAGGAAATATCAAAAGTTACTTATGGCAGGAGCTAATTTGGGCACACTTGAGTCAGGAGCTGCGGAGAAACAACCGTGAAAGCTGTGATGGCCTCCCCCTCACCAGTATGACGGTCAGGACGTCTCCTTCCACCCAGCACGTCAGCCACGTGCCCTCCATGCCGCCTGCACCCAAGCCCTTGCCCGTACAACTTCCTAGCAGGCGGTGATCAGCAGGGACAAGCTTGGCCCCCGCACCCACAGGGCGTTGACAAAACATTCAGGCACCGATGCCAAAAGAAGCCTGGAGGATTTGGGTGTCTGAAGATGGTGGTGAGACTTATCTGAGTACACTGCTATCTCATTGCAAGCCATGGAGAAGCAATCAAGCAAAGCTCAGCTTGTATCGCAAGAACCAGTTCACAATAGTTTTCTCCAGCAGCATTGGTGCACCTGACCGGCAGTCAGCAAAGGACATGGACATAGTGAAGTCTCTGGGTTGACCAAGCAGGTGACAACCCCTGTTTTGCAGGGAACCCTTTGCACTGTGGTGGTCCCTGAGTTGGGGGAGCTGGCTCACTGAGAGCCCTGGTCAGGCAAGCCCTGGTAGCAGAGCTCCTGCCTAGTGAGGGCACCGACCTGGGGGTATGCTCCCAAGAAGTAAATTCCTAGAGGGCCCCAGGAGCATGGTAATGTTAGAGAAGAGTTTAACCCTAAGGGTTATGAGAACCCCCGCAAAACTCCCTGTCATCCTCCAGATCCCTACAGAGGAAAGTCTCTATCATCAGGCGGGTCAGTCTGTGGATAGCTCAGGCTGCCCTCAGCACTCAGTTTGGCAGCAAGAAAGTCTGAGTGAGGCTGAGAAAGTTTGTCAGACAAAGCATGCTCTGTCACCTCTGCAGGTCATCAGGGCTCTGAGAAAGGGAGCACAACGGGTCCCCCCTGCTGTGAGATCCCTCCCAGACCCATTTTCCCCTTATTCGACATCTCCTGCTTCACTAATGCCTGCACAGCTGCAATCTTGACTGAGCCACACTTCAAAGGAGAGCTGGGGGTACGAGAGCCATGCATAGCACCAGTTACTAAGGGTACTTCATCTGATTCCMTTTTGCATGCCTTGCAGGAAGGATTTCCAAGTGCTAACCCCTCCAGGCTGGGCTGGGTTCTTTTGCCCAGCTCCACCATCTTAGACATGATGAGCAATCAGGCCCGTAAGCTTACACCTAAGCACTGGAAAAGTGCCCAAAACGTAGGGCATCCCTCTGTGTTCCTGTTTACCGTTTGTAAAGATGTCAGCAGCAACATGTGATCGATGCTATTGAAAGAAGCTGATAGATCTGACCATATGGGTATTAGGAAGCTATCTCCCCTTGATCACTTAAACAGCATCCATCATCCAGGTTGATGCCACTTCTGCACTGATCTGTAGCCTATAATGGATTGGAAGAAGTCAAAAGGACCCATTACATCCAGGTATCTCTTCCTCCAGAAAGGAAAGTTAGGGGCTAAGCAATAATTGCATGTCTCTCACGTCACAGGCTAGTTCCTTAACCACCTAAGACCTCTCCAAGATCTCTCTCCTAACTTTATCTTCAAAGGACAGTGTTCAACTAGCACCAAATTCTTGGGCAGATTGAGATGTGCAGGGATCTCATCAAAGGCTCATCTGCCTGGAGTCTGAGGAGATACATTGGGCAACTACATGAAGAGCAGGAGCTCTTCACGTTGGATTGTGCTCACTCTACTGCTCCCTGCTGTCAGAGAAGTCACCTCTTCACCAAGAAGTTCTCTGTGATCTCTTGAGGAACTTGAGTCCTCATTAGGATCACTCAAAGAGGCCTCCAGCACTCTCCTAGCCAGCTGTTTTTCCTCACTAAAACATCTCACTGCTGCTCTCCTCCAGTGAAGGCTTCCACGCATTCATCCTCTTCCTGCACCCAGGGGGAACCTCTGCACCTCTCCAGCAATGTCTGGCATCAAAAGCCCCCAAGGGTGGAGAATAGCTAGGCCTGAAGCCACACTGGGCACCGTCAGATTTGTAGCTCTGTTCCTACCAGGGCAAATGCAACCCAGGAAATCACGGCAAAGAGCCAGCCCAAAGTTGGATGGGAACAGATCCCCATTTCCTTACCTAGGAAGACCAACTGGACTTGTCAAGAGGAAAGAAATTCATCTACATCTCACACATATGGTCTCATCCTAATGGATATGTATGAGCATAAGGGAAGAAGAATAACCTTCTGGTTAGGCTAAGGGCTTGGCAGTTGAGATTTCGAGATGCTATTCTCAGCACTGTCCACACCTTGCTCCAAARCCTTGGAAAAGTATTTATCCATCCTCAGGCCTCTCTTTTCCATGTGAGAATGTGGCCAATACCTATTTTGTGCTCACTGCAAAGGAGAGAGGACAGGCATTTGAGATGCATTTCCCTCCTCGGGTGACTTTCATTTCAAGTTAGTGAGAGCAAGCAGGAAAGAAAGCAAGAATAAATAGAAAGTCACCACGAGGGAAAGAAAGCAGAATGGCTCCTTCTGCGGCGCTCCGCGTCCAACCGCAAACAAAATGGCAGCTGTCGCATCACTTCCCCGACGGCTCTCGATTGAAGGGGGAGAAAGCAAAACCCACCCGGCTCTGCTTCGCCTTTCATAACATACACCCACCGCAATATGCCTCTTGCGCGCGCTCGCTGCGAGGCTGCCGGCAGGTTTGCCAGGAGCCCCGAGAGCTGCTGTGAGCATGGCTGGAGGAGCATGGCAAGGGCCAGTGCCTGCCGCCCGGCACTCCACGGCGTTGGGGTCACCAGCAGCTGGGAAGCAAGGTGGTGCGGTGCCCAAATGAGCCCGGCTGGGAAGAGCTCCACAGCTGCTTGTAGTAGGGTCGTTGCTTACGTACTGGAGGTTGCCTGGCAAATTCACGTCCTCTGTGGAAATGGAAAGAAAATGTCCTTTCCCAGCAGGATGCGGCAACATGACTTTTCATCTCTAATAACCCAGAGCAAGCTGGAGCCTGGCCTTTCCRACCGCTGCTTCCAGCTCATTTTGTTTCACGCGATTCAGCCCCAGCCGTTTCCTTGGCTCGCTGTCTCTGAGGAGGGATGCGCAGACATGCACCATCTGGGCTGCGGGGAGCATCCGGGCACCATCCGCCAGGCTGCAAGGTACCCAGGGCCGGGCCAGCAAGACAGGCGGCAAAGAGCCAGCATCGGAAACCTCCCGGTTATTAGCAAACCCGCACCCAGGCCAACCGCACCATCGCCCGCTYGAGGAGGCCGTTGCCTGCCGTAGCGACCTGGCGGCCGCAGAGAGCGGGTATCATGGGCGGCCCGGCCCCGATGCATGCCCGGTGACATGCAGGCGCAGGAGAGCTGCACCCAGCTCCAAAGAGCGACGGCCCAGGATGAGGCGGACAGGCCGGCGTGCTGGGACGCAGGCGGGCTGGTGCCAGGAGATTTCATGGGCCTCAGCGGAGGCGGCTCRGACGGTCACCCTGGTGCTTCCTCATTGCTAGGAGACTCACCGGAGCCTTGGGAGCTGGCTGTGCCTGCTCTGAAAGCTCTCGCCTTCCTTGAGCCTGGCAGGACTGCTTGGCAAGCAAGCGGCACAGCACTGGGGGCCCTGGACAGCCCCCGGTCCCCAGCCACCTCCATCACCACAGGTGAGCCAAGGCCACGCTTGCCAGCGCCCCTTCCTTCCTTGCCCTGCTGCCTGCATCTCCCGCATGGCCCCGGTCTGGGGCTGGCCGAGACCCCTTGCCCTCACCTGGTGCAGCATGAGGAGGAGAGCAAACCCGGCCAGGATTTCCACCGAGGGGCACAGGGCTGCCGGCTGGCAACCAAGGACAGGCAGCCAGCACAAGGCAAGACAGGCCAGGCACCCGCTCTTGCCCACCGGGCTGCCCAAGAGCGATGCGCCCCTGTGGCAACAGCGACTCTGGGGTCCCTTCCATAAAAAGTCCAAGCATCACCTTTCCCCTTTGGACTTCCAGGAAAGGCCCTGCCAGCTGCCTCCAGTTGGACACTGGCACCCACTCCCTCCTCCTCCTCCTCCTCCTCATCCTCCTTCTCCTCCTCCCTGTGCAGGGCATTTTTGCGGGAGCCTAGGCTCCGCAGGGATTGTGCAGAGCAGCCAGAGCAGCAGTAAATCCTTCCCTGCAGCCAGGGGCTCTGCCAAACTCTCCCTTCCACCCAAATTTATGGAAAAGCAGGTCCCTGCCAGGGAAACGCAGTACAACCCAAAGGTAGAACAGACGGTGCTTGCCGGCTGCAAAAAGGGCTCCTTTTAGCCTCCCCTTCCCCATTCGCAACCCTTTTCTCTCTCTCTCTCCCTCTCYCTCTCTTTCTCTCTCTCYCTCTCTCTCTMTCTCTCTCTMTCTCTATCTCAGGGCCGTTGTCCTTGGTGGCCCAGTTGATGGAGACTTCTCTGCATAGCCAAAAGATCTGGGGCCAGGCTGCACCATCCTTCCAGGCTGCCGACAGATGCTGCACCCCATGGCACAGCTTAGTTCCCAGATTCCTACCCTCCTGCGAATGCAGGCTTCCTCGGAGAACCCTCTGGCCACACATCTCAGCCTGAGCGCAGGGTCCCAGAGCAAGCCAGCTTACACCACCGTGATCCTCCATATGTGCGCCCATGCCATAGAAGAGCAGCCCAGATGTGGGTGAGGGAAGTTGAAGGGTTCGAAAAGGGAGGCAAGCACTAGAAACTGCGAGTCACCAAGGATTTAATCAAGGTAGCAAAGGTCAGCAGCACGCCAGCCCCTTCCTCCACTGCTGTAGTGAAGGTAGAGCTGACAGTAGACCCGAGTATTTGCATTTCCTGATGGCTGCGTGCTGAAATTTGCAGTCTTAATGGTGCATTAATGCTGGCTCCTGCATTTCATTACTTCTGAGAGTGAGAAAAGGCACAGAGCGAAAATAAAAATTCCCCAGCTCTTCACCCCCGCCAGGCTGGGCCAAGCCTGGCCACCAAACGCAAGCCTGTTTCTATCAGCCTCGTCGCTTACACAATTATAAGCTGGCCTCCACCCTTGAGACGTACATCTGCAGAAATCCCTTCTCTGCCAGATTTGCTGCTCACAAAACTGCACGTTTCTTCCACTTATCCTTAAACCCAGAATACCCTTTTCCAGGTGCCATGGTGCCTGGAGCCCACGCGCCTCCCTGCCCAGCTGCCTTCCCTGTTCTGCTCCTCTGACACCCCCCACTCAAACACAGACAYGCTTTGGAGAGGAGACCCCTCGGCTGCCTTCCTGTTTCACATACTGTTTTTAGACATGCACTCTGCAGATTGGGGAATTCTATATTCTTTTTGCCCAAATCAGATTTGGCTGCTCCTTCTCTGCTGCATCCTGGACGCTAATTTCTATGCCTGAGTTAAGTATAAAGTACTTGGAAAACTCTCTGGCCTGAAAGCATCAGAGGARGACAAGCAGCCAAGGTTTGCACAGCAGAGCAGGAGGGAGCAAGTGCAGTGCAACCCCTGAGTGCTGGAGGCAGTTTAAAGGAGGGATCAGAAAGGGGGAAACCTCCTGGCTGCTTGGCAAGCRTCAAAGCCAAGCATGCCTGTTAGCCACACTCTCTCATATGTGCTGTTCAGGCGCTGGTGAGTTTTGGAGTACTTGGTAAGCCAACGTCCAGCATCTTCTTCCCTCAGGACTTTGGCTACCAAAGTGTCCCCATGTCTCCAGTCCCATGTGTTGAAGCCCAACCCAAGGACATCATAGAGAACTCCGATGGCSCAGGGTAAACAGGAGTGACCAGGCCAGAGACTCTCCTGTGGCCTTCAGATCTGCAAACATCTCTATCTCTGCCCACTTTGGCTTTGAGAGTTACCATCATCAGGGAGTTGTATCTCTTACTCTTCTCCCTTGTTTTAGACCCATGAACATCTCAGACATCAGTACTAGGCAAGGTAGGCTGAATTAGGCTGACTGAACATAGCCCCACAGCCCCCAAAACCACTGCTATCAATGAGTGCAACAGGCACCTAAGATTTGGATTCTGCTTGGTGCAATCCAAATTTCTCCCTCTCCCCTCATTCCTGGAGCTGGCCCATTGAGTCTCCATTGCCATGAGAGGATCCAGTGTGCTGGTGGTGGGGGCACTTGGGCCAGCAGCCCCAGGTACTGCTGGCATTAGGGAACAGGACCTCCAGTGGGCTGCAGCCTCAGTGTCCCGAACACCATCCTCCCGGCACAAGTATCCTCATATCACAGCTCGTATCCAAGGGAGCCACAAGCACCTCCAAGCTTTCCACCACTCTCCTTGAAATCAGCAGACCAGAGCTGGTCTGGACACATTCAGTCTGAGTGGCCTCACTGCGCCCTGTGAGCGAGGGAGAGCCATTTACTCCCTTGGTGACACTGGTGGCATCAGGACAGGGGCTCCCAAGCCCCTTTCTGTGCCCTCTGCTGTGGTTCTGCACTCTCTTCACACTACTGACCTGGATTGCAGATCAGGCTTGGACATCTGCTGCCAAAGGCCCGTTGGCCTCGCTGCTAGGATAACTTTCCTGATGCACAGCCTGAATTCCCACTTGATCTTCTGAAGCCTGTTTCCATCTGCGCAGCGAGCCTGTGGCTCACCTCCTGCCTGGGCAGGCCTGCCCTGCCTTTCCCGGCCATAAAAACAACGGGCAGTGGAACTATTTCGGAAACACTTTTTACAGCTCTCTGGAAAGGGCTGCAGTTAACCCCTGAAGGAACCAGCTGCCATCAGGAAAAACAATTTCATCCCAGCCAAAGTATTTCACAGGAAAAAGCTGATTTTTCATGCCATTTTTAATGCAGACTATTTCAGCGCTGTTCCTCTGGACTTCACTATCTTTCCACTGTTCTCATGTACTGCTATAATCCAGTGCTCTGGACAATACATTTTCAATCCTTCCACATACAATAAATTGGAATTTAAATTCCACCAGAACTCAAGAATTTGCTGTCAAACTGCCCTTTTTTGTTGGACTGTGGAAGTATGGCTGGTGCTACTCCATRAGAGCTCAGGTTAAAGAGCACTACTGAAATACAGCCTCTGCTAACACACTCTGGCTATTTTCAAAGGCACCTACAGAGCATTAGGTCACAGCTACTAAAATAGCAGATTCCGGTCCAAATCGGGGTGATGAGCACATTTTGTCCAGACCTTGCCCCAGCCCCAAACATCCGAGCTCTCCTCTAGTGTTCCCGATGGGGGTCCTGTCCCAGGACTGGGGCACTGTGCAGCCTGGGCTCTGTCACACCTCATGGCAGGGAAGACAGAAACCTCGTGTGTGGCTGTGCCAGCTTACTGCGGACCTCAGCAGCAGCGTTCATGGGCGAGCTGGGCCACTTCTGACTTTCAAGAGCAGTTGGACACTTTTTTCTTCTTTCAGATCTGCTTAAAAAGTCCAGCGCATGGTCAGGACATGACCACACCAAGGCCAAGGATAGGAATAAGCCTGGAGGACAGACTCCCAGCATGCTGTCCCAGCACCCTGGCCGTAGTGAGCCCGCTGCGGGCTGCATGCCTTCACAGCTGCTCATCAGCTAATTGGGGACCTCAASTGGAGTCCAGGCATAGCAAGACAGGACAGACACAACTGCCTAAACGCAGAGCAGAGCAAAMGGGAGGTTTTGTGGCTTGGAAGCCCCTGGGAAGGGCCTGGTATTCAGCGCCTTCTGCTTTTGCCCTGTACAAAGCGCTCTGACAATGTCTAGAAGAGGAGTGAAATCAGTAAACTCAGCTCATAGCAGATCTGCGTGTTGCTTAGGTACAAACGTCTCTGATTTCAGGCTGGGCTTGGGGGGAGYTGCCGATCTGCCTTGGCGTCCTGGCCGCTGTCTTCCCAGCACAATCCCAGCCCTGCTCAGCAGCACCCAGAGACCACGGCTTTGGAACGTGACATTCCCTTTATTTTATCTTCACACATGGCCAGTTTTCAACAGGCGCTTTGCTCGGCCCACAGCAAAGGCCAAACTCTTCCACCACCTGGCACGTAGGCAGGCACAGGGGCAAAACCAGGCTGAGCTTGTGCACCCCCTGYGAGTAGCCAGGATATGGGGCACCTGGCACCCTGAGCCCCGCTCAAGTCCACAAGTCAGCCCCACCAGCAAGGTTGTCTGGAGATGCCCAAWACTGCCCAGAGGCAGAAATCATTTTTTTTTCAAGTGATACCCTGACTGAGGGGCAGATATGGAGCCCACAGGCCACAGTATAGCTGATGATTGCTCTGAGGAGCCAGGCGTCAGTCCCACTTTGCCTACTGGATGCTTCTGGGTCAGTCCTTCCACCTCTCTGTGCCTTTGCTGCCCCAGCTGTTGTATGGGAACAGTGATACGGGTCCACCTTGATATTAGCCAATAAAACAAGTTAGACACCTCAGGGGTGGGCACGGAGACTGTCCCAACAAGGGTCCCATCAAATTGCAGCACCCTCTGGCTCTCTGTCACAAGGGTGCAGGAGGCCCCAAGCTCTCCAGGAACAAATGGAGGGAGGCCAGCAGGTGCCTTAGTGAAGGCTTGATAGAGATCTGGGTGCTGATGCTTGCTTCATGCCACAGATGATCACAAATATTGATGTCTGGGAGGGCAGTGCCATAGAATCATAGAATTAATAAGGTTGGAAGGGACCTCTGGAGATCATCTAGTCCAACCCTCAAGCGAGTGGCCCATACAGGGGTTGAACCCACGGCCTTGGCATTATTAGCACCATGCACTAACCAGCTGAGCTAAACCTAACCCCGATCCCGAGGAGGGGGACACAGTCTTAGCACTCTGACACTTATGATCTGTCCCCTGTGGGCCTTCTTCCCATGCTTAAGCTTGTGTCTCAGGAGATTTTCCACAGACACTGTGGTGGTTCCCTTCCTTCTCAGAGCTCAGCAGCCTTGGCTGGGTGCTTCAGAGGCAAAGACAGTCACTTTTGCCTCTGGAAAATTCAGCTGCAATTCAGACAAGAGCCTGGGATTTGGGCCATCCACACTCTATTCCAGCATTACCTTTGCTGTTGTACATGACCTGAGTCCCTAAATTGTTCTGTGCCTCAGTTTCCCCTTTAGTAAAATGAAGAGGCTGTTCCTTTTTTCATCCGACTCTTGTCCTCCCTTCTGTAAGCTCTCTGGGGCAGAGACAGTCCCTCATTGCCAGGCTTGACAGCATCTTGGCTGAGAAAACTAAACCCTTAAGCATCCAGCCCTAGCAGGGAAAGCTGCCTGCACTTGAAAAATGGGCCTGTCTTCATTCAGAACAAGGGCTGGGCTTCCCTCATTAAATTACTTGTTTGCACTSCGAAATGGGCTTGTTTTTGTCGTTAAAAAATGCATGTACTGGGGCACTGCTCTGGTTTCAAGCAGCTGAAGTTTGACTAAATRCTCTGAATTTGGAGAGGGGTTGCAGTTCAGCACAGACACCCTGCAAGGATTTGGGGCGGGTGAAGAGACGGTACTCTCTGCAGCTCGACTGCTGCCTTCTCCCAGCCAGTTGGTGAAGGAGGCTGGAAAAGTTTCCTTAAAGTAGGAGTGGCCAAAGCCTCCATCACRGCTGGGGAAAAGGCTTGCAAAGGTCCCATGAAGGGAAGCCCAAGAAGGGAGGCTCACAGTGGTGAGGAAGATGACTGCGTACTGACTGGGCAGCTGCAACGAGAAGGATCCAGACACAATCTCTGCGCTGGAATTGCCACCCCAGCAGATCAGAGCTATGTCCTCACCAACCTGAGGGCTTGAAACTGGCTCAGYAGGGAGGTGAAAGTAGATAAGAAGGGGGAGACTCACAAGCCCTCTCTCCAGGAAAAGCCACCCTGCTGGCTGCTCTTTCATAAGCAGCTAGGCCAGGCCTGAGTCAGCCCCCAGGCAGGCCACACTGGGAAGTAAGGGTGGCAGGACTGAAAGCCATGGGGGAGGGTTTAGAGTGACTGATGACCTTTGGGGAGCTGGATTTTTCCCCAGTATCCCACCCACTTTTGGAACCAGGAGCAGATTTGCAAGAAATTGGGTCTTGTCAGCCCTTCAAAATCAATATTTCCSTGGGTGCACCTGTGCCTTCAGAGGAGCTAGGGCCAGATGATTTTATGACAGTCTCTAGAGCCCTCAGGAGCTCAGCTTCTAGATTTAATTTCCTCTCCAATCTCAGCTGAAAAACATCTCTTCTCACCTTGTCCTCCTCCATGGTCCCTTCCTCTGCCCATGGTTTAGGAAGCCCAGGCCCATGGCTCCTTGGCAATGAGCAAGGGCAGAGCAAGATGAAGGGTGTTAGGGGCTCAAGGGGACTATGTCATGGTGGCTGGARGGGCAGGCCTGCCTCCCACCTTGCCCAGCTTCCCAGGGAGTCCCAGGACACCTGATTTGTGGGGATCTCCTTGCCCATGAGAACATCTCCCTTGTCTTCCCCTGCCCCTGTATGAGGTGAAGGGGAGACATCAGGGCTCCGAATTACCACCAGAAGCAGCCCAGGGCAGGATGTCCACATGGAGCCACATGGACTGTACACCACGTAGCCAGGTTTGCTGCTTGCTTCAGGCTCAGGAGCCCTGAGCCTTGTTCCAGGCCCAGAAATTACCACCTTCCATAAATGGCAAAGTCCTCATCTTCATCTTGTGCCCTGTGTGGAGCTATCTGGGAAAGTGGGRAGCCATGTGCCCTTCCTTAAGCTACATTCAAAGTGGGGACCCTCCCCTAAATCTGGTGAAGTCCAAAGATCTCATGTCCCATCATGGGTGGCCTTGGAGACCCRGCATCCCCCCAAGGCTGGATCAGAGCTGGAAGAGGACAGCATCTCCCCCCACCCAGCCTGGGCACCGCAGGAGGGCACCAGGGTTTGGTGGTTGGAGACACCCCACGGCAAAGCCTTCCTTCCCTATAAGCTGCGCTCTTTGGGCGTAGGCAGCCCACCTTGAGCTGAGGGGATCCYCCGTCTCCCTGGGTCAGCGGGCCGGCGCTGAGGTGGGGGAGGCGCGGGAGACCCCTCGTCCCCCTGCGGAACAGGCGATAGAGGAACTGGCGGAGTTGCCATGGCGATTTTCTCCCTAGCAGATGCTCTGGGCAGGTGCAAGAAGAGGCTCTGCCCCCCTCGCTGTGCGGCACAATGCCAGTCGCATCCCGCAGAAACAGGAAGCCTCTGCAACCGCCTGCCTGCGAGCCCAACGGCCGCCGCGGGCCTCCCGGAGAGCCAGCGGGGGCAGCCGGCCCCCCGCTCAACAGGGAAACTGAGTCACCAAGTGCTTCCCCACCAACGCACACCTCCAAAGGGAGCCCGAGGTCCCAGCTTCTCCTGCTTGGGCACCACACGCGCGTGCTGACTGCACGTCTAGGGACTCTCCAACCCACCCTTGGGGCAGTGGCCTTCAGACTGTGCCAGCCCAACACCAAGAGCTTGGCCGCCTGCTTTGGCTGTTGTCCACCGCCGTCTCGCTGGGGAGATCAGCCACATGCAGCGCTCACCCTCCAGGCTCTCCTCACTAGCACAAGCGAAGCAGTCTGCAGGCACTCCGGCTTTCAGAAGGCAGCCCAAGGGCCAAGGCTGCCCAAACTCTTCCCGGTTCACCTGCCGCTGCAAACATTTTGCCTGCCCTTGCGGCCCCACTGATGGCTACATGTTGCACATTCATTTCACTGCTCATTAAAACCAGCAGCCTCTTCCTCTGAAATCACCCTTGCGAGTGGCGTGGCAATTAGATACTTAAAAATCCCCCTCCTCCACTTTCACAAAGGACGCCCTGAAAAGTGCATTGCTTGTGCTCTCATTTTCAGTATTTGGACTACACAGGGCTTCCGCAGCAGGCTCTCGGTGAAGCATTATCACAGGCTTATTTTGTATCGTGCTTAGGAGAGCCTTGTTTTTAAACTGTTTGCGTTGCTGGTTGTAAAGCGGTTGAGGTAAGCAGCACCCAGCAAGTCGGGTTTCAAAGTGTTGTCCACACGATCAAAAACTGTTCTATTAAGTCTGCAGACAGCATTTCCGCAGTAAGTAAAAGTCACCGGTTTGTGTACCTAGCGCAAAGGCTACGTTTTAAAACATGCATGGGTCACTCTCATGCTTACGCAGAAAACCAAGCAGGAGATAATGGAGTCAGTGTTTGGACGTATTTCTGCATTATCAGGGAAATAACGCAACCCAACAATCATCTCCACAGCTGCACGATGGCCCCAGTGCTGCAGGCGCGCTGGCCTGGGCACGCAGGCCTCTGCTGAGGGGCAGCTTCCCTTGCTGTGTGCCTGCACGGGCTCTGCAACAGGGCCGTGCAGCTGGCTACGGCGCAGGGGGAATGGGTCTGGCTGTCCTGCGGAGGCCACCAGCATAAACACAGAGAGAGATCCTGCTCCGTGTGCTACTTCCAACTGCAAAATCAAGGGGACAGCTCAGAGGGATGGGAAAGCAGAGTGAGTGTGCTGGGGGCAGACATGCTTCTTCCTGGGAGCCTTCTAGCTTGGGAGGAAGGGCAATGGGCAGCAGGGCGCAGGGTGCAGCAGGGCTGGGAATGGTGGGTGCGGGGTGGAGTGGTGGCCTGGCACAGTGGGGTGTGGGAGTGGCAGCATGGGTGCCACGGCGTGGTGGGAAGTGCTGGGTAGTGCTACAGGGTGCCAGTGCAGGATGGTGGTGCAACGCAGGGTGTACAGCATAGTGGGGTGGGGTGGTGATGCACTTCCCAGTGCAGTGGTGCCCAGCATGATGCTTGCTGCAGTGCAGTGCCTGCTGTGGCAGTGCCAGTGCAGTGTGGTGATGTCCAATGTGGTTATGCCCAGTGCAGCGCAGCCCATTATGGCAGTGCCCAGTGCAGTGCCTAGTGCTGTTGTGCCCAGGGCAGTGACAAGTGTGGTGCCTGGTACAACAGCACAAGCTGCTGAGATGTCGGATTTGGTGCTGCCCAGTGCAGCACTCAGTGGCACAGTGCTGCCCAGCATGGCAGTGCCTGATGTGACAGCACCTGGCATGATGCTGCTCCATACAGTGGCACCTAGTGCAGCAGTGCCTGGTGTGCTGCTGCCTGTCACAGCGGTTCCTGGTAAGGTGCCCAGTACGGTGCTGCCCAGTACGACAGTGACTGGTATGGTGAGAGTGAGGTGCTGCCCAGTCCCGGTACGGTGCTGCCTAGTGTGGTGCCTGGTACGGTGCCCACTGTGGTGCTCAGTGCAGTGCCCAGTGCCGTGCTTGGTGCAGTGTCTGTTGTGGTGCTCAGTTCAGTTCTTGGTGCAGTGCCTGGTGCAGTGCCCACTGCAGTGCTCAGCGTGGTGCTCAGTGCAGTGCCCACTGCAGTGCTTGCTGTGGTGCTTGGTGCGGTGCCCACTGTGGTGCTTGGTGCAGTGCTCGGTGCAGTGCTCAGTGTGGTGCCCACTGTGGTGCTCTGTGCTCAGTGCGGTGTTCAGTGCGGTGCCTGCTGCAGTGCTTGGTGCTCAGTGCAGTGCTCAGTGTGGTGCCCACTGTGGTGCTCGGTGCTCAGTACGGTGCTCAGTGCGGTGCCTGCTGCAGTGCTTGGTGCTCAGTGCAGTGCTCAGTGTGGTGCCCACTGTGGTGCTCGGTGCTCAGTACGGNGGTGCTCGGTGCTCAGTACGGAGCTCAACACAGTGCCCGCTGCGGTGCTTGGTGCTCTGTGCAGAGCTCAGTGAAGTGCCCGCTGCGGTGCTCGGTGCTCGGTGCAGTGCCCGCTGTGGTGCTCGGTGCGGAGCCCGCTGCAGTGCCCGCTGTGGTGCTCGGTGCGGAACTCAGCGCAGTGCCCGCTGTGGTGCTCGGTGCGGAGCTCAGCGCAGTACCCACTGCGGTGCTCGGTGCAGTGCTCGGTGCGGGGCCCGCTGCAGTGCCCGCTGTGGTGCTCAGTGCAGAGCTCAGCGCAGTGCCCGCTGTGGTGCTCGGTGCAGTGCCCGGTGCGGGGCCCGCTGCAGTGCCCGCTGTGGTGCTCGGTGCAGAGCTCAGCGCAGTGCCCGCTGCGGTGCTCGGTGCAGTGCTCGGTGCGGGGCCCGCTGCAGTGCCCGCTGTGGTGCTCGGTGC
>NW_028186382.1:967701-978283 GCF_003343005.1 Rhea americana
GCGCCACGGGACCCCGCGACGAGCCTTGATTTAACGACCGCAAGCTGCCTTTCCCCACTCGGTGCTGCACCGGAGCCGGATGCTCCCTGGGTGCCAAGCCCCCAGGCAATGCCACCCCCGACACCCCGATAGAAGAAGGGGCCCGTGCCGAGGCTGCAGGGATCGGCACTGCCACCCCAGGGTGTCACATGGCCCCGGGACTGGGGAGGGGGCGGAAGTCGGGCACCGTGCCCCAAGCATGTCCCACTAAGCCTGGCAGGACCTGCTTGCAAGGAGGTCAGCCAGCGCGACGCTCACACGCCTAGGACTGCCTGGGATGTGCTGAGGGCACAGCAAAATTTGCTGCTGTGCAAGGAGTTCTGGCTGCCCCAGCCCACTGTGTGGCCCAGGGAGGGGGGATCATGGACAGATTGAGACTGGGGGGCAGCCGCAGCACAGCCCGGCCACCCTCTGCACCTCAAACCCAGCCTTGCCCCCCACACTGTGGCTCCACTCCCAGATCCTCCTGCTGAAGGTAGCAGGATGCTCCCTTCGGCGTCTTCCTCGCCCCCAAATTGTGGAGCAGTTCTAGAGGCAGGGGCAGGTCCAGCCTGCCCAATGATGCAGCGCAGCTTCTGTAACCTTGGGCCTTGCAGCTTGTTGCAGGTGTCTCCGCCACCAAGCCCAAAGAGCCGCCTGACTGGCACAGCCGGGATGGGAGCAGGCAGACCCACGCGCCAACCCCACCTCTGCCAGCTCCGGGCGTCTGCTGTGCCTGGGGCTGGTGAGGACTTCACTCTGGCTGCAGCTTTCAGAGTGCCCAAAGTTTCCTTCCTGGTGGCAGCAAAACCTTCTTTAATGACTAAAACCAAATAGGTTGGTGTTCAGTGCCCAGGCAGCGGAGGCCAATACAGCCAAGATCACGTATTCGTCCGCCGGGGGCGGGGGGGAGGGAGAGGGTGGGGGGACATGGATGTGCATCTCTACGGTTTATCTTTTCCAGTCAGCGCCTGATTTTCAGGGCCCGGGATGCAGGCTGGGCTCCTGGCCGTGCTGGGCTCAGCAGTGGTGTAAAATGACAGTGTCAGACACGGCAACGCGTCTCCCCTCCCCAGGCTGCCTCAGGGGATGCTCCGAAATCGTTCATGCAGGATCAGTGCTGTCCCCCAATGCTCAAGCCATGGAGAGAGAGCTACTTTTTCGTAGCATGCCTTTAATTAATGGCAGAAGGCGCTGCCGGGGCTGCCTGGTGGCTTGGCGGTAGTTAGGAAGGCTGGAGGGGTTTTACCCTGGGAGCTCGCAGCCTGCTGTCGCCGCTCCCCATGGACACCCCTTTGCCCTGCACAAGCAGCCCCACTCCCACAGCCGGCTGGAGGCTTCCTAATCTTATGCCAATGGGTCACGGTGGGACCACGGTTTCACCAGGTTTCGCTATTGTTTTACGGTGATCTTAATAATAATGCCGAAGGATCTTCTTACACAAGGCACCCCGGGGGAGATTTATCATCCGGCTGGACAGAGGGGGGCCATTTAAAATCAAGGGGCTGAACAGACTTGAAAGGAAAAAGCAAAATAATCTGCTGAATAAAATTATAAAGTGTGCTCCTGGCTTTGGTCTCCTCTGCTTAATGCCACCTTGGCATTAGCAGACAGGGTGGAGGGGGAGGTCACCCTGGATCTACAGGGCTTTGCAATAGAGGAGGCAAAGGCCCACCTCTTACCCTTCTGTATTAAAAAAAAGAGAAAAAAGGAAAGAAAAGAAAAGAAAAGAAGAAAAGAAAAGAAAAGAAACTTTATTTGGCATCTTCTGCATGAATCAAGTTAGAATTTCACAGCTATTTAACACCTGGTTACAGCTTTTGCAGCAGAACTGATGATACTCTGTGCTCTGCACCCGTCTTTGCATCACAGGATCTCACTGCTTTCCAACGCGGGGATGAGTGTTATTTATTTCTTCTTTATTAGGCAGGGACTTAAGACACAAGGTGCTTTGCCTGATTTTGCCAGGGTCTGCCAGCAACGCAGCGGCAGGAGGGGTGAAGCCCCAGCCCCACCACCTACCCCAGGCTGCCAGCCTGCAGCCAGCCGAGGTTGCACCCAGAGCCGAGGGCCAGCACGAGACAGCAGCGCTGCCGATAACCCCGTCCAGCTGCCATTACGGTTCAGTGGGAATTGAATCAAGTCCTTAAACCCCAAGAGTTAATCAAAGTGCTTTGAATATGTAAATGCTGAGTATTGTTTATCATTGCCTAGAGCTGATACAGCAATTTCCCTGCTCAAAGCCCCGTTCAGATGGTAGCTCATGAAAATTCACAACAGCCTTGCAGATAGGTGATGGGTATTATTACCCCCATTTTCTAAGTGAGCAAACTGAGGAAGGGCCATTGAGTGATGTCCCCTGTGGAACTGGTAACCACCGACAGAGCCCAGTTCAGTGCTCAGGAGGAGGCCACAGGCTGCCCCACCGAGCGTAAATCAGCACCGTCTCCTCTGCTGCTTGCCCAGTTTTCTCCAGCTGAAAATTTGGTCCTTCCTGCCCAGTCTCCAGATGGTGGTCAGTAATTCAGCCAGCAACGGCCAGATGTAATGTTCTCTTAAATACATACACTGCAGGTTCTGGGCAGATTGATCTGCCCAGGCAAAACACAATTTTCCATGAGGCTCTTTTGCAAGTGCTCCAGGAACAGGCGCTCTATAAATTAATAAAACACATGATTGACCAGGAACGTATAGTGCATGCAGGAGTCCGGACAAAGGAGGGTGAACTATAGGACTGCACGGCCCAGCGGGAGCAAGATGGCTGCAGAGATGAATCACCAAGCTGGTTTTGGTGGAGGTCCCCAGACACCTACTTCCTTGGGCAGGGTGGGCACAGGCAGATATCTGTGGGACTGGCTCTGTTCCCTCACCCTAGTGATGGCCTGGCCAGGGGAGAAGATGCAGGGCCCCCCTGTAGCTGCTGTGTAACAAGCTGAAATGCAGGCTGGCAGGTGTATGAAAGCTCTGTTCCCCCCGGTAAAGGCACTGCTCCTCACAGGAGGAGGCAGAGTAACTGTGGGGCTGAGCGGGCCCCTCCTAACCCACCTGTCCCACTACGTCTTGTCCCAGGGTGCTTTGCACATGGGGGATATGTTCAACCTGTTGAGATCAACACCTGGAAAAGTTCTTGCCACGAACCGAAGATGGGTGCCTGCATAGCTGAGACACACACAATAGCGTAATTTTAGTTTCCTCTTGTGCAGGGCAGCTGACCACGGAGGTCCAGGGCAGCCTCCTGTGTCATGAGACATGCCTGCAGCAGAGCTGCCAACCTCAGGAGAGGTTGGGGGACAGCTGGGAGCAGGACGTGTCTCAGACAGCCAAATTTAATCCTCCTACGTTAGCAAGGCTTAAAATAGGCTCCCTGCAGCATGGATGAGGGTGGTGGAGTTGGCCTACTCCAGCCCTCCCAAATACTATGGGGGAAGCAGCGATGGCTGTATTGCAGACAGGCACAGCTGGGAGAAACCATACCGCATTACTAGGGCATCCTTTGCTGTAGTGATCCACTTAATTAAACACACCTTGCAGCACCTTCAGCCCTCCAGCCTTCTTCCAACACAGGCTCTTCCTCTAACGCTCTTCCTCTGAATCTCTTTTCAGTCTCGGCTTCCACGGTTCTTCAACAGCCCTCTCCTGGTGACCCCTTTCATCAGATTGCTCCCACCCCTTGCTCATTTTTCTCTCCACATCATTGGCATGATATTGCTCTTTGTTTAGGTCCAGCCAGCTCACAGTCTGGCCTCAGTCCTGCCTCTGTTGACTGCCACCCCCTAGGAGATGCTTTCCTGTGGCATATTTGTACAGGTATTCATACAGGCCCATCACGATCCTGCTCACTGCGCTTCAGCAGCTTTGGAGGTGACTGCCAGGGCCTTGTGGGGACTGACCCCTCTGTGGGAAGAAAGCAGTGGAGATGCGTGCACAGGTGGAAGGTGGCAGGCTCCTGCTCCCTGCCTTGGTGGAAGGACAGAGAAGCCCTTGAAACGACAGATATGGTAACACACTCAAGGAGTCTACCTGGCAACTCTGATGATCTAGACATAAAGATATTACTGAGCATTCATCTTACAGAGGGACCATCTCCATGGCCCAAGTCCTGGATGTTGTGTCAGTGCTAATACAAGCCACTGTGTTGGTGCAGTGCCAGCCCCAGCTGTTGACCCTCATCCTGCAGTGAGGAACAACAGGACTTCCCTGAGTGTCTGGCTTTGCTTCTAAGGCAGCCAAAGAGATGTTTCTTAGGCAGAGCTAAGCTCCTGTGCTCTCTCACCAGTTCTCGTATTCCCTCAGCTGAGGGACATGGGCATCAGCACTCATGGGATAATGGAGGAGTCTGTAGCACAGGCCACTGCCTTCAACCAGAGAAACAACCAGTGCTAGATAGGAGTGAATGGATGGATGGATAGGTAGATGTGTAGAAGGACAGATCCAAATTAGCAATATGTCCCCCTGCCTGGACTACACATCTGTCCCTCCAACCAATATCATTGTTTGTCAAAGAACTCAGCTGATGGCTCAGAAGAAATCTCCTGCCACAGCCTTGCAATGCTGGAGATCTGGCCCACCTTATCCAGAAGGTCAGTCAGGTGTCAGAATCCAAGCCCAGAAGGTCTGAAAGTGCTGGAAGGGGAACGTGTTACCCTATGTAGGTGCCAGCACCTTCCTGAGCAAGGCAGGATGGTCTCAACATAAGAAAATGTTCCTGCCTGCATCCTGCCTCTAAAGGGCTCCCCCAGGATGTGGTGGGGGACATCTGGAGGCTAAATCGATATGTTGGGAGCTCTCAGGGACCAAGCTTCTTCAGGGCTTGTGGGATACTGGGAGAGTCCTACTGCTAGCCTGATGGCTGCATCTGCAATGCCCTTGGTCTTCAACTCTCCCCCCGGGATGCCAGCAAAGCCTGGCTCTGGGCAGCCCCTCCGGGCAGTCCCAGGGGGGACATTATTGTGGGGACACAATAACCAGCCATTATTGTCCTGGTTGCCCGTAATGGCTCTAGCCTCTTCCAGCCCCATTCCCTACCTGTCTTCCTGCTCTCTGTCCCTCCTGGATTTGGAGTCACAGGGCTCTCTGGCACCTCCAGGACCTGCTCTCCTCTGTAGCAGGGGTGACTCCCTATGGACTCTGCCCTCCCTGCCGTCCCTCCCGCTCCGGCCTTCCCACGGCACCAGCAGTTGGGGGCTTTAAAGAAGCCATTTTCCCTTTTCTCCTTCCTCTGTGCAGCCTCGACGCGGGCCCACGCACCAGCTGGGCCCCCCACTAGGCTACTCCCACCGCCCCTGCTGTGCTCCTGCCTGCACAGCCTCCGCGGCTGCCTGCCGCCTCCCTGCCTTCACCTGGCTCCTGCGGCACAGTGCTCAGCAAGGCAGGCAGTGCGGCAGAGGAATGAAAAGCCCCGGCTCCCTTTTGATCTCTGTGAGGCTTCGGAGCTGGTCTCCGCTTGCTGGGACCACCCATTCCGGTCTTGCATCTCTGCTCCCAATACCCCCCCGGGGCACCGGGGCACGAGGCTGGACGCACAGTGGGCAGGCAACACGGCACGGGACCACTCGCCGGCACCGCCGGCACTGGCAGCTCCACAGCCCCTGGCCAGCCAGGCCGTATCTCCCAGTCCCAGCTTGGACCAGCCCCACAGCATCCTCCACAGCCTTCTAGTCTCTGCTTCTCTGGCTCGGACCCGGCCTTTCAGCATTGCAGGGATCCCAGCCCTCCTCCTGCCCCAGGAGGACCCTGTGAGCCGCCCCCATCCCCCGGCACCACCCACCCCTCCGCGGCTCCAAGCATCCCCGGGACGCCCGTGGGACTCCACTGCCCAGCATGGGCTCACACTGCTGCACGGCAGGAGGCGAAGAACACGCCCGGCCCCTGGCCAGGTATTCACCTTACACAGAGTCAGCAGCAGGGTGGGCGACTGCTGCTGAAAATGCTCCTGGGCTGGGGGACCCCCTCACCGCCCTGGACCTTCCTGTGACTCTTTGCAGGAGCAAAGTTTCTCTGGGAAGAGTCAACAGGACAGATCCCCACATTCCCCTGAGCTGCACTGGGCTACCCCAAACTGCAAACCCTGCTGAGCAACCCAGCTCCTGCAAGCTGGGAGCATCAGAGATTAATCCCCAAGCCACTCCTGGTCCACAGTCAAACCATAGACAGAGTGTTTGCCGTGTTTGCAGGGCCTTGTTTTTACACCGTGTCCCAAAAGGAGATTTGCAGACTGTTAAACTCATTACCCCCGCGCACACGCAACACAACTGTGCGTGCTCATGTGTGCTTTCGTCCCCCGCGCACACGCAACACAACTGTGCGTGCTCATGTGTGCTTTCGTCCCCAGCAGGACTCCCTGATGCCGCTGCCTTGCGACACGATGCCGAAGGAACTGGGGTCACCCCAGATTTGCTTACGCTGCTCTTTCTGCACGGTGCTCTGGTGTCGTTGGCTGCTCATTGCATGGATGCGGCTGGCTCTAAAAGAAAATGAAAAGCCCCCAATAAAAGCCTCTGATTGTGCATATATGTATGTGGAGGAAGGATTTTATTACACAGAATTGACAGCATGTCCATTGTTAAAACTGGCAGCTTGGAAGATAGATAATAGGCAGCCAGGCTGAGCACAGCGCCAAGCGATGGCAGATCTATTCCCAACCAACTGCACAACCTTGGCTGTGTCACTTCATCTGTCTGCTCCTCCAGCGCCCGCTGCTGCAGCCTCTGAGTGGCTCACGCTGCTCGACGCCTGCAGCCTCCAGACGTGCTTGGGAGGCAGGGTACCGCGGCCATCCTCGCCTCGATGGCACCTCCCTCTGCTGCAGCTGCCCCAGCGTGCCTGGGGCAGGAGAGGCGAAGCAGCTCCTCGGGTGGTTTGGCCACCTCCACTCGGCCTCAGCCAGGATCAGCACACCACTCGGTGATGTTTTCCAGCCTGCCCTCCATGGATGGGCCCTCACCCTCATCCTCACCCTCACTGATTAACTCCAAAGCCCTAAATCTCTCAGCGGTTAGAGAGGACCTCCCTGCAGCAAGCCTGAACGTCCCCATTTGAGCCTTCTCCTTTCTTTGTCCTCTGTCTTTGGACAGAGAGAACAGGTTATTACGTTCCTCTTTTTGGCAGCTTTTCACATATTGGAAGGCCATTATCAGGCAATAAGGGAGCAAAGGAGCCAGTAGGAATTAGAGGAAATTGGTAATGGAAGCCAAGGGATGCGGGAACTCTCTGGACTCCAGAGAAAAGGAAAAGGGAGAGGTTTTTCTGACTAATAACAGTAAAGAACGGATGAGCCAGGGGTATTCATGCATTGCCAGGGAGAAACAGTGGCAATGGATATTCCCATTTGTGTTTGGAAACCTCTTCTCAAGTGGACAGTTGTTATCCCAGGATGATGACAAAACGTCACCATTTCCACAGAGGCCCGGAGGTTTTCAGGTCACCTCTTCTGACCTCAGGTATTATCAGCGGTGGTTCCTCAGCGCATGGATCTCGCCACACAGGGAACGCTTGGGGTGCTCAAAGTGGACATCTTGACCACTGTTGGATTTTGACAGTGGTTCAAGAGAAATTGAGCATTTTGCCAGTATTTTAGAGGAGGAGAATGGCACACTTCAGTTTGTGGCCTTGATAAATGAAAGGTTGGAGGGAGGATGACCAATGGGGACCTATCAGTGCAGAAGGGAAGGAGAGCTGTGTGCTTTATGCCAGTCAAAATACATGAAATATATCTTTTCTGATCACTAGGAAATTATTTTCTGAAGGAGATGATGAGCTGGTTGGTAGCAGGAAAGCTGCTGCCAGGACGGGCTTCCGCAAGACTTCCTCTCTCGTGGCTCTTCGTTAGGGAATTAGGACAAAACAACATGAATGCAGCGGAGAGGAAATGAATGCCAAGGGATCCGCCATTGGGAGAGCTTCAGGGGCTGTATCGTGGCCCCATTTCACCCAGTGCTGTTGTTGGGGATGTAGAAGGACACAGAAGCAGCTTGGCAAAAGCGGCAATGCGGACTTCTGCCAAGCAGGCACCCGGTGCTGGATGTGGCACCCAGCCGGTCCCCAGTGCTATCTGGGTGCTATGGCCAAGCATCTCCTCGGGGGAGCTTGGCTACAGAGAATAAGGAAATGCCAGAGTCCTCCTGGCCTCCTCTCATCTTCAGAGGGTGTTTAGTGAGCAGCTGGTGGGCGCCCATGACCCTGCTCCCAGGCAAGAAAAGGCTGGGGCAGTTTGGGAGAGAAGCTCACCTCATTCACGCACTGTAACATGACTCTGGTCTCCTCTCAAGCAGAGGTGCCTCCACCAGCTCCTGCCCTGCACTCCATGTTGCTGGCAACCGGGCAGGCGTAAGACCCCCCCAAGGAGGGTCCCCATCCACAGCAGAGCTCCCTGACCTCCCTGCTGCACCAGGTCCCTCCGACCATCCCAACAGCAGCCACTGAGACACAGCAGAGGGGCAATCAGGTTGGGCTCCAGCTTTTCCAAGGCCTTCTTCAGCTGGTATGCCTGCCCCAGGGCCTGGGGGATGGTTGTGCTGCCCAAAGGGCCAAACCTGTCCCGGCAATGAGGGACTGAAATGCAAGCCCAGAAGGCCTTGATGGTGCCTGACAGCAGAGCTGAAGATGCAGCGAGAGATGAGGGTTGTCCCACTGCCCACGCTGGGAGCGGAAAGGAGGCCACGGTGGCACTGGGGAGGTGCCACCTGCTTCCCCCCGCACGGGGCAGCCCTGAAAGCTTGCGTCAAGGCAAAGTCCGTCCTGCCTCTCCGCCCCGGAGCCTTCCTTCCGGACCGCGGCCCGGGTGGAACGCCTTTGCAGGATGTTGCTGTATCGGATCCTCCCGCCGGGACAACGTGGCCTCTGCCCTTCTGGGCTGCAGCCTGGATGCAGCCCCAGCTCCGCGTGTCAGCTCCAACGGAGGAAAACGCCACGATAGCCCAAGCAGGCTCGGCCTGCAGGGGCTCCAGCTGGCCCAGCCCACGCGGCTCCCCAGGGACGCATCCCACCGCGTGGGAAAAGCAGGGAGACCCTCGGCGGCTGGCGCTCGCCGCCCTGGGCGCGCGGAGGAGCCGCGGCAGGGGCTCTGCTCTCCGCCGGTCGCTATTTTTAATTGCCCTTTCCCAGAAAAGGCTCGCGTGCGCTTCGAAACCAGTTTCCAGCTGGGAGTTTTGAAAGCTGCTTCCAGTTAGGCGCTTGCGGTGCTTTCTAGCTGTTATTTTTAGAAGGGCCGAAGGCAACGGCTCCCCTTCCCCGGGCTGGACGCGGGCTCGGCGCCTCGTGCTCAGCCGGGGCGACGCATGACACCCCCCCCCCCGGCAGCCTAGCAGTTGCTTCTGTGGCCGCCGAGGCCCTGGCGAGCGGCGCCCAGCCCCGGCTCCGTCGGGGGCGAGGGCGGACGCCTCGGAGACGGGATTTTACGACTCTCTTTGGCTGGTGCTTTTGGGGTTACTTTCATCTCCCTGCATCAAGCTGTGCGGAAAGGAAGACCAAAGGCAGAGGATATAAGCGGTGGTCATCTCCGAAGAGCCGGGGCGCGGAGGAACGTCTGCTGGTTTTAATTAAGAAGCGTTTGCTGGCGAAGTTTGCAGGACTGTGCGGTGCCTTGGCTATTACCGGGGCGGCAGCGAAAGGCCCCCTGCAGCAGGGCTGGGCAGGCGGCGCGGGCATGGCGGCACCGGGACTCACGGCCGCCCGCCCGCCAGCTGCCCCACAGCAGGGCTCTGCACCTCACCCGGGCTCGGTATTTCGCTCGGGCTGTGCCCCACGCTTGGGCTGTGCCCTAAGCTTCAGCTGTGTCCTGTGCCTGGGCTCTGCCCCATGCCTGCGCTCTGCCCCACAGATGCGTTGTGCCCCATGGCTAGGCTGTGTCATATGCCTGGGCTGTGCCCCATCGCTGGGCTGTGCCCCATAGCTTGGTTGTGCCCCATGCCTGGGTTGTGCCCCATAGCTGGGCTGTGCCCTATGCCTGGGTTTTGCCCCATGCGTGGGCTGTGCCCCATAGCTGGTCTGTGCCCCACACCTGGGCTCTGTCCCATGGCTGGGCTGTGCCCTATGCCTGGGCTCTGTCCCATGCCTGGGCTGTGCCCCATGGTTGGGCTCTGCCCTATGGCTGGGCTGTGCCCCAAGCCTGGGCTCTGCCCCACCCCTGGGCTGTGCCCCACGCCTGGGCTGTGCCCTATGGCTGGGCTCTGCCCCATGGCTGCGCTCTGCCCCACCCCTGGGCTGTGCCCCACGCCTGGGCTGTGCCCTATGGCTGGGCTCTGCCCCATGGCTGCGCTGTGCCCCATGCCTGGGCTGTGCCCTACACCTCAGCTGTGCCCCCTCCCCAGCAGGGGCAGCAGCTCTCCGTGCTGGCGGACTCATCCCGGTGCCGGGGGGCCAGCGCTGGGCTGCGAGTCCCACGCCTGGGCCACGGCCCCCACGGCGACCCCCAGCGCTCCGGCGCAGGGCTCAGCCCCCCCCCCGCCCCACACGCGCCCACACGCAGCCACGCCGCCTTCGCCCTTGCCGGAGACGTTTGTTCTCGCAGCTTGAAAGCTCGCCGGAGCCGGGCGCGGGGGCTCGCCCCGGCGGCCGCCCGTGATCG
>NW_028186382.1:978444-992466 GCF_003343005.1 Rhea americana
CTTCCCGCTCGCCGGCCCCCCCGCCCCGCCGCGCACGCCGCCGCCACGCTGACCCCACAGCCGGCCCCCGCGTTTCCACCGCGGGCTCCGACCCCCGGCGGCTTCCCGAATCCGATAACCGGACGCGGGGAGAGGGGATGGGGCGGGGCAGGGGGAAGCAAGAAAGGGGGGGAAAAAATAAATAAAATTGGCTGCAGAGAGGCAGAGAGAAATCCACTGTTGTTTTACAAGCCCTAAATAACGCCGGGAGCTTAGCTGCAAACACATGGCGATACCGCACGAGCGTGTCTGTGCCCCCCCTCCCCGCCCGCTGCCACCTCGCCCCGCCGCCACTTAAAACCGGGGCTGGAAAACGCTACCACCTTAAAAAWAAAAAAAAAGAAAGAAAGAAAGAAACAGCTTTTCTTGAAAAAAAAAGGGGGGGGGGAAGAAAGAAAGAAAGAAATCTCCTGAATTATTTAGCAAACGGTTCCAACGTGACGGCTAATTCTGCTGGCAGGCGCCGGCTCGCGGAGCCTGCCGGTGGGAGATGGCTATCGGCAGGGGCCAGCGAGGCGGCGCGAGCGGGGCGCCGCCGCCGCCGTGGCCGTCGTCGTGGCCGTTGTGTCCCCCCCCGCAGCCCCCATCCCCAACCCTCCACAGCAGGCCCGGCTCTCCCGCCGGCCTGGGCGCCCGCCAGCCCCGGCGGCACCCGCCGGCACGGCGGCGGTTAAGCCGAGGCCGGCGGCAGCCGTGCCTGATTTTTTTTTTTTTTTTCCTCTCGCCGGGGGGCCACGGGCTGCAGTTTTCAAATCACCTTTTGTTCCCGGCTTGACGGGGTGGAGGACGCGGCGGAAAAGATAGATGTTTACGGCAAATTCGCTCTCCTCTGCTCGTGCTTCCCCCCTCCACCCTCCTTCCCACCGCTGCCGCCGCGCACAGAAAGGAAAAAAAAAAAACCCACGGGGAGAAATGCCAGGCTGTAAAGCGGCAGATTGCTGCACTTCTCCTTCACCTGTAAAAAGTAACAGCCTGAGCACTTCCTCCTCCAGCAGCCCCAGCCCGGAGAAAAACAGCCAGGAAGGTTACGGTGTCGCCCGCAGAAAGCCGGCCGGCAGCTCCGGCGCTTCCCCTCGCAGCAGCTCTTGCTCCCAGCAGCCAGGGGCATTCGCCCTTTTCCAGCTCACCTGCTTCTTCCCAATTATTTTTTTTTCAGAAGCGGCTAACACTCTCCTTGGAAGAGCAACAGATGAACGAGACCCTGCCAGCGCTTTTTACGCCGTTCAATTTATTGCCTGCTTCACAACGGCCGTTTAACCGAGGACCGCTCCTGCTGCTTTAACGCGCTTCAAGCGCCGGCAATGGAAAGCATTAAAAAAAGCAAGGAGAGAAAAAAAAAAAAAAAAAAACAAATCCTGCTGTCCGCCGCTTTTCTGGAGGAGGATGAACTCCAGCCCCTTTCCTGGTCCTTCCACAAAGTTTTGCCAAATAGATAATGTGTTTTATAATCTCGTGCCTGCGCCGGGCTCTGAGCTCTGTTTGGGCAAGGGAGGCCCTCTGCTGGCACTGGATCGGCCAGGGAGCCGAGCTCCGGGAGCCGAGGGCGGAAAACGGAGCYGGGCCTCGGTGCCGAGCCTTGCCGCCGAAGGCCCCGGCTCCCCGGCTGGCTTCATGCAAAGCCAGGACCCGTCTCGGCCGCAACGCCGGCGCGGATGGCAGCTGCGCTCGGCGCCGGGCAAAGGCAGCCCAAACGTCTCCTCCGCAGGGCGGAAAGCTCCCGCGGGCTCAGCGCACGCCGGCAGGGAAGTGCCGGCGGCTTTGCCATGAGCCCRTGCTCAGGCTGGCAGGGAGCGCATGCTACTGCCCGGGGATGGCCGCGGCGCGCGGGGGACGGCCGCTGATCCCAGGYCGCCACGGCAGGGCTGGGTTTTCCAGCCTCGTGAGTGCCACCGCCAGCRGGCCTCTGGCACGCTCCCTGCTCCGGCGAGCTGAGAGGCAAAGAATAGCAGGAAGCAGCCTCCAGCCTGGAAGGTGTCGCTCCGCGGAGGGCGCCGGGACACGCGACGGTGCCAGGAGGAAGYGGGCCTCACTCCCAGGCATCAGGCCAGCTGCACGCTTGCGGGATGCGGGACGGGGACGCTGTCGTCTTGGCAGCATGGGCCCGTCCTCAGCCGGCGACAGCTGGGGCCTCCCCTTTCCCGGGGTCCCTTCGGCCACCCCACAGCATGGAGACCCTGCCTCTGAGCCAGAACCCTGCAGATGGACAGGTGTCTCCAAAGGCCTTTGAGTGCCAGGCCATTAACATAGCTGGGGGTGGCTCCTGCCTGGTCTGAGACGGGCCGGTGGCCACTGCCTCCTCGCCAGGCACCAGGAGCTTGGCAGTGACACACTCCATGTCAGGAGGCCACYGTGGTCCTGCTCACCTCTCCAGGAGGGCCACCACAGTCCTGCTCTGGTGGAAACAGCTCACGGCTGAAGCTCCAGAAGAGGCTGGGAAGGGCCAGTACAGCCAAAGTTGGGCTCTCCAGTCCACTGGGGGCAGAAGAGGCTGGGGATGGAGCAACRTGTGGGGCAGGGGCCCCTTTCTGCCCCAGCTGGCAAGCTTCCCTTTGCAAGGAGAGATGGTATGAGCTGCAGTCCTGGGCAATGCACCACCTGCATGTGTTTCCATGTCAGGCACATCCACCCCAGGAGTGGCTGGTTGCAGCAGAGGTGGCTTGAGGTTTGCTCTATATCCAAGAGCTCCCGCCATGTGAGTCCACACTCTGCTGCCCCCTCCATGCCCAGAAGCTCCAGGAGATGGCCTTTAGTGACCTGCCCTGTGGGCAAGGCCAGCAACAGGCAACATGTCCAGGAAGAATACCAGCCACGCTGCAGCTTCAACCATGCAAAGCCAGACCCTAGGCTACAAGTAAGGACTTGTACTTTCATCAGCAGATCTCTTTTTTCTCCTTTTTTTTTTTTTTTTTTTTTTTTTTTTTTTATGGTGACTGAAACTCAGCCTGGGTTATCAGAGAGATATTAAATTGCTATTGGAAGCAACCCCGGCAGGGTGGAAAAGCCGTGATGCATTCTTAACTCTTCCCTTCAAGGTCGAGCCAGCCAGCCCTGGGGGATAATGCGTTTGCCTCGTCCTTCCTGTAACGAGGATCACATGTCAGAGCCAAACTAAGTCTTGAGAAAATTAAACCTGTGAGCTCACAGCCTTCCTGGAAGGCAGGCGCCGGTAGTCCTTGTGATCCCTGGTGCCTGTCCTGGAAACAGGGGTGGCCAGGCAGCGGTGCCACTCTTCGCAGCAGGCCATCCCCTGTGAGCTCCTATTGGGTGAAGGGGAGCATTTAGTGGGCCAGGTGCTGCTGAGGCCCCCAGAGCAGGGGGCACGTCCCTATTGGCCATGCACATTTGGAGGACAGCTGGGCAAAGATAGACCCAGCTTTGCAAGCCTGRGCAAAGGCGTGAGCATTCACAACCTGGTCGGAGACATCGGCCTGCTCATGAGAGCTTTGCCAYGGGAAGCCAGCAGCATCTCACCTACTACAGCCCCACTTTGGTGCCGCACGCACCTTGGGTGATGCCTGGATACGTAACTAGAATGGGACAAGGGATTCCCATTCCAGCAGGAAGCACGAGGCCCAGTGTGCATCTGCTCCAATAGCTCAGCAGTTAGAGATGGAAGCGCTGCTTCCATCCCTGTATTACGGGGTGATAGTGAAAGACCCACCTCTCACCGGGCGAAGCAGTTGGCCCCAGAATGATGTGTCCTCTGAAAGCTGTCACCTCGTCTTTCTCCCAAGAACCAGACTCTTGCTTGGGCAAACTCTTGGACAGACATGGTGTGGCTCCAGCTGGACAGATACAGCAAGCACAGGCAGAGGCATGTCACCCTTGTCAAGGTCATTCTCTAGGTTTGAAGGTGTCCAGAAACAAGATCCAAACCAACCCTCAGCACCTCACAGTGATCCAGGACCAGCGCGCAAGGCAGCAGCCCAGGGCTCCAGGCAGGCTGAGATGCTTGAGCGAGGCTGAGCCTACTGGTRTGGGAGCTGGGCAGTGGGCACACAAGCTGTTAACACCTGGCTGCCAGGGCACATGGAGAAATAGCCATCGGCCAAGCTGGCAAGAAGTCYGAGGAGCCCACCCACTGCCACATCCGCCCCAGGCCGTGGCCGAGAGCACCTTTAGCTCTCCCAGTGCCGCTCGCTCTCSCTGACAAAGGCCAGAGGAGAGCAGAGCAGAGAGAAAACGCTGCTCGGCCTCTGTTTTCTCCTCCAGCCTCTTGCTCCTTTGTCACACTCCTCTTCCTCAGGAGGCCCTGGCCTGACTCTGCCCCCTAGCTCTGCGTGCTCCCAGCTGGCCGGGAGCCTGCAGCTCAGGGCTGCAGTGAGCGTCCCCACAGAGATGCCCAGGTTGGTGGGGTTTCGAGGTGTCCATCAGCAGCAGAGCCCGGGGACCACAGCCAGCCCCACGGCAGCCGCTGGCAGGTCCTGCCTCGGCTTTGCCCTTGGGCAGAGGGGACAGCAGGGCACAGCGGCACCTAGCCGGCGGTGGCGCGGGCCCCAGGAGAGCCAGGGAGGCCCCACGGAGGGAGGGTGTTGAGGCAGCGCTGCAGCGCGCCAGCAGCTCCCATTTCAGGGGCTGGCGGTCACGGAGCAGCTCTGGTTTCAGGGGCAAGCACGCGGCGCGGGGTCGGGGCTCGCCAGCGGCAGCGAGTAACAGGGTCGGGAGCCGGCTGTGGGCCCGCGCTTTGCGCGGCTGTGTTTGTTTTACCATCCTGCCCGGGGCTGGGGCTGCAAAGCAGCTGGGGACAACGGTGGGCAGAGTCCACGTGGGCACCCAGGCATGGGTCACGAAGGCCGCAGCAGCGCGTGGGCGAAAGGATGGTGACGCCAGACCCCATGTCCCCACTGCCAGGGTACAGGGCCACCCCAGAGTGCACRGGGGCCACATCCAGCCCCAGCCCCTTAGCAGGGCCCTGGGGGCCTCACTCCAGCTGGGGCAACAGCCCAAAAGCACATGGCTACAAGGCAGCAAGGGGCGAGTAGGAGGCGTGCAGGGATGCTCCTGCAGGCTCGGGTGGAAAAACGACCTTCGGCTGGGAGCAGTCAGGCTTTTTCCAGCCCTGCCTGGAAAAAAAAAAATACGTAACAAGCTGGCCGTAGCGAAGCGAAGAGAAACGGGCAGATAAGAGCCGGGTTCGAAGCACCAGCTCCCTCGGCTGGAGCCGGCATGGAGGCCTCCCAGAGATAAAAGGCGATTGCGAGAGAACCTTCCCATCCCCTGTGGCCTGAGAGCTCCTAAAATATTAAGCAGACCCCGCGCCGCCCAGTCCCGAAAGGCAGCAGGAGCCCGCAGCGCCCGCGCTCCCRGCCCCGCTGGGGCGCGGAGCAGGATGCTGGCTAATTACCTTCCGCACGCGGTGCCGGGAAACAGGGGGGCCCCCCCGCTCCGCTTCGCCGCGCCGCCCCGGCAAGCCGGCTGCAGCCGCTCCCGCTGGCCGGGGAATTGCTGCCTTTCCGCAAGATTAGCATTTAAAGAGCACGTACGGCAGTACGGGCAGCCGGCGCTTGGCGCCCCGCGCCGCCGTAGCTGTAACCTTCGTGGCCCCCCCAGCCCCAACGGCTCCAAAAAGCCGCCGTGGGAAACAAAGGCAGGGTGGGAGGCTCTGAGGCAATTTCCACGAGGGCTCAGTCAGCGCTTAGTCCTGCTTTTCGGGG
The DNA here is from genome assembly GCF_003343005.1 of Rhea americana. Lineage (NCBI taxonomy): Eukaryota > Metazoa > Chordata > Aves > Rheiformes > Rheidae > Rhea > Rhea americana. The sequence continues at coordinate 984,138 of NW_028186382.1, forward strand.
TCGTACCCGCCACGCTGGCAGACGCGGGCACGCTGTGGGCCCGAGGGCAGGGGCTGGCTGCAGCGGGCCCACAGCACACCCCCCCCCGCCTTGCCCCCACCATCTCCCTGCAGCACAGACCCTCCCGCAGCGCTTTTCGGGCTCCTCGGCCCACGAGGCTGCTACCGGGTGCTGGGAGGCGCGAGATAACAAGGGCTCCCGCCACCGCCGGGCCCGGAAGTGGGTCTACGCGCAGCCATCGAACTGGGGGGGGGGATTTGCACAGCGCAGATGGCAGCCCAGGAATTTCAAAGCGTCACCCTGCTCGTGCGCACGGGGAGGGGGGCACAGCTGAAGGGCTCGGCAGCCAGCRCAGCTGCCGGAGACGAGCCGCGGCGCGGGCTGAGCCCCTCATCGGGCCAGCGGCTGGCCTGGCTGCAGAGCACTCCCCCCCCCCCCACGCACGCACACGCATGCGAGAGGGAGACGGCGCGAGCTAATTTTACGCAAGCTGCCTCCAAGGCGCCGCGATCACGGGCTATAAATACCTGCCGGGAAACAAGGGGGAACGGGAGGGAGTGAATTATTCACGGGGCGCGAGACAGCAGGACGCAGAGGCCGGGGCAGCCCGAGACACCAGGGGCGGCCGGGGGCCTCCAGCCAGGCACCGGGGCTCGCCGGAGGCGGCATGGCCTCAGCACGGATGCTGCGGGAAAGGCGGAACAGCCCCCGGCCCAGCCCCGGCTCCGCAGGGGCGGCCGAGGAGTGTGGTACGGTGCTTCCCCGGCCCAGGCACTGCCACGGTCTCCCCTCCRCCCGGAGCCCGTTTCCCAGCAGCGGCGGCAAAACAAGCCGCCCCAGGGGACTAGTCGGGGCACCGCAGCATTCAAACTGCAGCCTGTGGGGAAAAAAGGCTCTCTTTAAGCGAGGGGGGGAATGCTTTCTGAAGATGACCTTTCTGGGCGCTGGCCCGCTCCCCCTGGGCTGCGGAAAAGAGGGGGACAGGGACTSCCCCCTTTCCATGCTCGGAGGCAGAAAGGAAGCAGGCGCCGCTCCCGCCTCCATCCAAGCAACGCGGCCGGGGCCTGAAAATGGACCCAGGCGTCCAGGCCTYGCGTCTGCCAATCTGCTGTTCCCTGGGCCTTTGCTGCCATCCCCTGGCAGCGTCGCAGATCGGTGGCCGCGATGGCTTCGCTCCCTGTTCTTGCAGCTGCTGGGCCCGAGTGTCAACCTCCTYTGTCCCGGCCTTCCCTGCAGCAGCATCCCACCATCCGGACCCAGGGATCCTTCCCACCCTGGCACTGTCAGCCACAGCCCCAGGGGTTGCTCCATCCATTGGCACCCATGGCAGAGGGGGAAGCTGATGGCAGAAGCCCCCGGCCAAAGTATTCCCTAGGGCTTTCGCATTCCTCTGCCCAGCCAGAAACCCTGAACGCAGCCTGACAAGTAACAGGCAAAAGATCGGCAYTCTTCTCCTGCAGCTACTGGCCTGCCCCACATCATGCATCTGCTTCTCCCCATGTCCTTCCTGCCGCAGTGGCCCAGCCTGTGGGCAGCACCTAAGAGAGCATGTAGGCACAGGCAGCTTCCAGCTGACAGCCAGGGCTAGCCAGAACAACCTTCTCCCCTCTCCAGCCTCCCCCAAAGCTGCCTTTCTCCCAGTCATGTCTCATCTCACTCCAGGAAGGCAGATATACTGCAGGGACAAGCTCAGAGGGCTGCACCCCCAGAAGCCAGGTCCCTGCTGACTGCTTAGCATATATCCAGGACCAGTCCTTAGGATGAAGCCCAAGCCTGGTAGCACCCCAGCTGGCAAGGGCTCAGCCACACCGGCTGGATGCATGCGGGAGCGTGGCTCTTGCATCTTTGGAGATAGCCGGGGTGGAGGGGGGGGGAAGGGGATCACTCATAGTGCTGCAGAGATCATCACCTCACCAGAAGTCATAGAGCAGATCAGCCACTGCCTGAGTCCCATCTCCAGCAAACCCACCCTTTGCATGGAGCAAGAGGTTCAAGGCCAAGAGCACAGCCCCTCATGCCAACCTCACATGTGCTCCAGTACAGGGCACCTTTCACATCCTGCAATGCCCAGAGAAACAGCCTCTGTGGTACCYACCTTCCCTGTGCTGGCAGCTGCCTCCACAGGATGGCACGGGCATGGACGACTTGCTCTCTTCCCAGAGAAGCCCTTGAGYGCAGCAGTATTACCCAGAGACACAGTGGCTTCAGAGCAGGAAGGAGGKGGATGTAGCTAGCCCCTTTGAAAGGAGGTTGTGGATTGGGATTGCCAACAAATGCAAAGTCAAGAGAGAAAACTCTTGTGTGAAGGCTTAGTCAAGGCCATTTGGCTTTCTCTGAGAAAGATGGGCAGGAGATTGAGCTAGGCCCCAAAGAAAGGGAGCAGGGAAGGTGCATGAATTTAGTAATCACTTGTAAATGGCTGAGTGCTTAAGGTTGGAGATGCTTCTCTTCACCTGCAGCTGGGGCAAGCCAACCCAAGCAGGTTTCCAAACTTCCCCCAAAAGCCAGCACAGCCCCTGGCTATCCCTRTACTTGTTGGAGGCCCACAGCACTAAGAGGAGAGGCTCCTGGTATAGCCACATGCTCAAGGTCTGCTCTCTCAGCAGAGGAAACCAGAACAGGAGCCAGCAGCTGAAAGTCGGAGCTAGAAAAAAAAAAGTAGAAATAAAAAGTAGGGTGTTTYTTTTAAAGCAAACTACAAAACAGCAGTTGTACAAGGGGATTCTCCCTCACTGACCATTTTAGCTCCCCCTTTGTAACATCTAAAGGCTCCAACTGTCATTCTAGCTGGATCCTATAAGGGGAAAATGGTTCCATAGCTCCCTTCTGGCCTCTGCTCAGCAGTCGAAGCCAAGGGACCATCCTCTGGCTCGAGCCAGAGCTCAAGCCCTGATAAGCCAAGGTGGGGGTTCAATGCCCAGGCTCCATCATTACCAGCCAGGCCATCCCCTGGTCTTGCTGGATTGCTCTTGGGCCCACACCGATTTTCCTGGCACACGCAGACCTGATTGCAGACCAGGTACCTAATAGTCTCTCCTGTTGCATCAAGTTCCCAGAGGGATTTGGGAACATGACTTGCTCCTGCCCAGAGTGACAGGTCAGAGGTGGCCCAAGCAGAGGCACTGAGTACGAGCTGGTCTTCAGAAGGCTCAGGTCCATTTCAAAAAGCACAGTTCTGCTATGCTAAAACACATCTATGTTTTTAGCCTGCTGCTAGGTAGGTGGTTGTTCCCATGGCATCCCCCTTTGCTCCTCACATCCAGAGGGGTGACTCATCAGGACCTTCTGGCCAGTATCAGCTGATACCAGGCCAGAACACCCCCTCCCCGTCCCCCCACTCCCACCCCCTGCAAGCTGCACATTGCAAATGCAGCTGCGCTGGGACTCTGCCAGGCCAGCTACAGGGCTAAGCATCAAAGCAGGCCTCCAAAGAGGGAGGCCAAAAGCTTATTTGAAAAATAAACAGACAGGAATGGGTGAATCCCTAGGAAAAGTGAAGTTAGGGAAAATTTTATATCCTTTACAAAAAAACCCTCCAAGATATTTCTCAGGAGAGGCCTGGGGAAGTGGACCCACTGCTGAATAATGAGACTCTAGACAGTGCCAGCTTGGGAAGCAAAGAGGAGACCTGCTGCTTACCTTAGCTGCAGTCAGAGGTGGTGGTCTTATTTTCCACTGGCATCAAGATAAGGCTGCTTCTAGAAAGCACAGGTACTGAGTGCCAAGGGCTGTACCTGCTGGCTCTGCCTTAGCCTTGCATTTATCACTGCTGCTGCTGCCTGGCCACAAGCTGGGCCAAAAAACATGCATCTTCACAGATGCCGCTTCTAACATGAGCAAGGGCTCCTTTCGCGGCTCATAAAGCATGTTATYGCTGCTGCAAACAGCTCAACAGAAAGTCAAGTTTGCTAGAAGGAAAACAAGAAGAAAGCTATAGCAATAAACACGAGAAATGGGGCCAAGCAGCCTGAAGTCTTAAGAATTTTATTTAGTTGTAAGGTAATGCATGACACTCCTGAAAGGCAGGACTGTATGGTTACTTTACCCGATAGGAAGCCTGGTCAAGGAAGGTGACATTCAAATCTCACATTTGTCAAAGTGAAGTCCCCTTTAGCTTTGGCCCAGGACCCCTCAGAGCTCTCCTTGAAAGGCACCAGGTCATTTCCACATAACTGCATTCAGCACTGTGCCCCTTCACACCACAGCAGCTCCATGCTGTGAGCATGGGTGCTCAAGCTACTGCTGGTGAAACATGTTTGGAAGTCTCCTCCATTCTGCCTCTGGCCTAACCTGAGCTCCAGCTAAGCAGCTTCTCAGGCACATGGCCAAGACAAGCTTTCTCTGGAGGAGCTGCTGAGAAAGGGAAGATCTTACCTCCRGACAAGAAATTTCATTTTCCAATTGGGGTGCCTTACAGAGGCCAACTGGCCACTGAATGAATTACCTGGCCAAGGCAAGATTTGACTTGAGCAAAGATTTCAGCATTTAAATACAGAAGTGCCAGTAGAGTGTCTATGCTTACCATTTATATGTCACCTAAAATCACAGCATTTTATCAGTTATACCATATTGAACCCAGTACTGTCCATTTGACAAAAGCCTATCCTCCTGTAAGGCATCTGGTGTGGACCTGGAGAAGCACCTACAGCTTTTTTTTCCRTCGGCTGTTTCCAGTGAAGAATTACAGGTTGAAACACTGAATACTTTACATTGCTATATAAGATTACAACAGGAAAAACAGAGGGGCTTATATAACATTGATAAATCAACAGGGTCAATCTCAGTCACCAATTCAGCAAGATTAACACATGCACCACATGCTGCTGACAGCTCACCATGGACTAAGGTGTCACGTATGGGCTATGCACACAGCCGTTATCTTTGTAGCCAAGTTGCCTCTTGCACCTGCTTAGTTACAGCAAACAGTCCAAGTGCATCCACGAACAGGCAACACAATCTTGCGTCACTGCTTCACATTTTCACCAACCGCTCTGCTTAATTTGTTTTCCTGAAAATCTGAACCATTACCCTATGTCAGTTAAGGAAAGAGTCCAGGCAGGTCAGGAGGACCTGTGCACAGAATTAACAGGAGCAGAATAGCAGATCAGATGTTACAGAACACCACTCCATCCAGAGAGCTCAGCAGGAGGCAGGTCAACATTAAAAAAAAAAAAACATGCAACAGCTGAAGCTGACATCAAGATAGTCATAAGCTTCGATGACTTCTTCCTGAAGCTCTGATGACACTGAGTTATTTACGTGCTCAACATTAACTCACAAGCAGGACTATTGAATTTACTGGGGCTGCTCCCAAGCATGGAGTTAGCAACATGCATGATTCTCTGCAGAACCAAGGCCTAATTACTGTATCACATGTTGAAACAACATTAGCACAAGTTCCATGAACAATCATTCACAATGTCACTGCTTCAACTCACAAAGCTCTAGATCAAGAAAAAAATAATACTCAAGCTGTATGAGCTCTGATAAAGCATGCTAAGAACTGTCTTAAGGGCAGACACAATGCACAGAAATTGAATCTCCCAAACATCAGTTACTAAGGGCACCTCAGGACATGAGCCAGGAGAGGATTCAGATGCTGAAAGCGAGCTTCTCTTGTTTAAGGGAAAAGTTCAGAATCCTCAGAGCAAGTAAATCAGGTACCTACCTATACATACACATATGTATATGCATATAACATTTAAAATACTGCCTTTTTCCTTGTCTTGCAGCCAGCTTCAACTCCACAGTCTCTATCCTGCCCTTCCCAACCTTGGCTCAATCCTCTCCCCCAATCTGATCAGCCCAGAAGACCCCTAAAGGCTGAGAGGGCAGCAAGGAAGGAGCTGTTTGCTCTAGCTGGAATCATCTCCTGACCCTACCTTCAGCAGCTAGTGCTGGGCAAGGGAGTGAAGGACCATGATCTGCAAGCCAAACAAAAGGGACCACATAGGCACAGAATAGGGAAAGTAGACACACGGTGCTTGTGGCTTCAGAACACCCATCACAGAAGAAGCACTTACAGATTACACTTACAGGAAGCGTTTATATTCCCCATCAGCTGCTCTGACTGGGGGGCTTTTGTTAAAGTTTGAGAACCTCAACAGAGGGATCCAAGCCTCAGYAATGCAGACTTAATTATTCCACTTTGTACTCCCTTCCAGGGCTCCTCTGACCCCAATGAGGCTTTAAACAGGACTCTTAACAGGCTGAAGGCACAGAGCTCCAAGTTTACAACTGACAACTTTCTATTATCTGTTAGCTCCTCCTTTCAGCGCTGCTTTATAAAGGATGTCACTTTTTGAGTGCTACTAGGCTGTCTTCTGAAACAAAGATGTCAAACACCWGCAAGGAAAAAGCCCTACAAAAATCAGTCTTCAGATGGCATAAATTCACTCGTAAATCCAAAACTAAAAAGGTGGTCAAGCAGCAGATCAGGGGTAGGACTGGCACAGACTGCCCTTAGTCAAGCTTCAGAAGATGATCCCCAAGCCTTTATCCTCAGTGAAAGGGGATCTTTCCTATTATGAGCATCATACACCAGCAAAAAGTTTAAGGCAATTTAGTCCCCTCTGACTGTTCTCAGCTAATCACCTGAAGACAAACCCTGCTTCAAGTGCTGCAATCATTGTCCACACCATTAATCTACTTTTAGTTGACAAGATCAACTAAGGATAAACAGTTAGAGATTACATAAGTTTAAAGACAAATAGACTTCCAGGGATATGGCCCATCTAAGATGACCAGAGATGTTACAGAACTTGTACTTCCCCTCAGAAAGCTCTTCAGCTGAAAATGACTGCAGACTAAGCATCATAGYTTCTCATCTTGCTGTGTTTTCTTTCATAGGCCTTTGATTTTGGTCTCYATTGAAGAAAATGCGGGCTAGCTGCACTTGTAGCACTGATCAACATGACTGTTTATTATGGAGTAGACAGTACAGAAGCCAAGAACACTGGTAGTTAAACWGCAACCACATAAACACAAGTTTGGTTAATTAAAAAAAAATGCTGGCTTGCATTTTCACTCTAACTTGATCTTTCAATCCAGTCATTTATGCTTCCATCCCAAATCTGCTCTGCAGGCTCAGTAGGATCCCTTACTATCTAGAAGATGCTCTAGATCAGTAAGTTTATCCATTCTTGGGAACAGCTGACTTTTTTCCATAGTTGGGGAGGCAAGGAAGAAATATGCATGCAGCCACATCAGCAACTTGCTAAGAGAATATCCCTAAGAGTTATTCATTACAAATATATTTGATCTTTAAAAGGACCATTTCCTCATAGATGGGCAAGAGTTACACATTAGATCCCTCTCCCCCTGAGAAGTTCTGACCTAACCATATGACTATARAAAGCAAATATTCATTCTCACACAGTGGAGGAAACGGGGAGTGAGGCTGAGATGCAGAAACAGAAGATTAGAACAAAAAGCACTGTCACCTAATTGGAGCAGGAACAGGGTAAGGGATAAGTCCATAAGGGATAAGTCACTTGTGCTGTGGGAACCACTGAACAGTCAAGATTGCTCTCATCTCCTTCGATGACAGATGCCTTGATGACTGACAGAAAGCCCACTGAAGTAAGGACAGATGTTAGCACTGGTTTGTTTTTGAATMAAAAAGCAAGCACTTACAAGAGCCAATTAAAGAGATCAGTGAGAGCCTACACTAAGGTAAGAACGAAGCGGAAGACCAGAGTTACTCAATATTCCCCATAAATTAAGGCCCATCTTCAGAGCACAGCCAGACTTAGCAGGAAGTTAAGATTATGTAAGTCTACTGGAGATGACAGAGCAGAGGGCAGTTCAGAACTAAATCATCAGGGAAAAGGAGAGTAGTCACAACAGAAGAGGGAAAAAACATAGGAAGATAGGCTGAAGAAAAGGGTTAAGGGACAGTTAAAGGGGAAAAAAAAAAAGCAATCAAGCCATAGTAAGTTTAACGGAATTATTTAATGGTGATCAAATTCCAACACATTACAACAGTACAGGTAGATAATGTTAGAATAGATCTATTCACACACACTTTCCAGATGAGGGTAAGGTAGGGGCAGCATGACGGTAGTTGTAGGAATTTCTCCTAATACCTCTGATTGCTGTTACACACGCAGGGGTTGGTCTTCACAGATCCAGAATGCTGGATAGCAGGTTTTTCCTGTTTTTAATCCTCCATTGGGCTCTCTTCAAAGTATTTCTTGTCCCTGTGTATTCCCCATAGTAAACAGCTTCTACCAAACCCAAACCAACTAGTATTTGCCACTTTGGTCATGAACTTGCTATAGATTTGAGCCAAAGAATGGAAGGAAACAACAAGAGCTTAAGTCAGGGC